>NC_056733.1:419256425-419533925 GCF_019279795.1 Protopterus annectens | reverse complement strand
ACTATGGATAGATACAGGAAGCACGTCTTCTCATCAGCACCCTTTACCTTGCAGTTGCTGAACTATTTTATGCATTTCACCAGACTTCAGAAGGATCTGCTAAAGTATCTATCAGACTCCCTCCAGGGAGCTGTGGCTGATGCGTCAGCAGATAAGGTCAACGCACAGCTTGCTACTCTCAAGTCGGTTGATAGCTCATCCATGCGACTCATTTCATATGCAGCAGATGGAGCGCGTAGGGCAGCAGGTTCAGGCATCTCTATCAGGAGGCAGGTCTGGATGCGCCTTTGGAATTTCGTGGACCCCTTTAAGTCTTCCTTTGTTAATGCTCCCTTCAATGGCTCATCCCTCTTTGGACCTAAAGTAAAAGAAACTCTCACCAGGTGTGGGAAGGAAGGTAAGACCTTGTCTGCTGTTGGAGTATGTTTTTCCACACCTATCAGACCATTCCCAGAGGGTCAGAGAGGTAGTGGAAAGATGTGGTTCATGAAATCACAGAGGTCTTACCAGGACACACAAGGTTGTAGTTCCCACAGAGACAGAGGGGGGAACAGTAAGAGAAGACGCCACCCACACAGCAGAGAAGGCCCGCAGAATCAGGGCTCCAGAGAATCTTTCTTTGGCAGACATTTTCAGCATTCCTGAAGGAGTGCCTGACTGCTCACCTCTTGAGGCAGTCAGGGGGCGATTGTCACTGCACATGGAAACCTGGCAAAAGATAACAGATGACACATGGGTGCAGGACAGAATATCCAGGGGATATTTGATTCCCTTCTCAATCCCCACTCCTGTAAACAAGTCAGTTCCAGGCATTCCACCCAGTCAAAAGGAACAAGCAATGTTAGAAATGCAAAAGTTGATAGGAAAAAGAGTCATCCAAGAAGTCCCCGCAGCCCAGAGAGGATCCGGAACTTACTCAAGATTCTTTTTAGTTCCAAAGAAAACGGGACTGGAGACCAATCTTGAATCTCAGCAAACTAAACAAATCAGTGAAGAAGACCAAGATGTTCTTCGTGTTTCACTGTTGCAGTTATCGCTTGTGGGTTATCCCTGCTGTGGTAGCCCTCGGCCGGCCCAAATACCAGAATCAATATTTTTGTGTGCCGGCTGCTGTCGCCTGTAGTCTGACCTCAAGTCGTCAGTACTGTAAAGCAAGGCAGCCGACATCACTACATCAATCTTTCTTGCCGTGGAGCCCATAGCAGAAGCAGTTTTCATGAGTGCCAGTCAGTCGCTACCAGAAGTCGAATTTCAGCAGAAAATGTCTAAAGCTAAGTACCTCATTGGGGACCCTTTTTTCTTGCTCTAACCGATGTCCGAAAAAGTTAACAATTGTCTTGCCTGTGGAAAGCAGATCCCACACCAAGACTTTCATTCTTACTGCATTACTTGTTTAGGCCCAGACAACAACGTCCCTCATTGCCGGTTCTGTGCCCTCTTTAATGCAAGAACCATTCGTCGTAGAGCTCTTTTTGTAGAAAATTGTTTTCGTATGCCGTCTTCGAACTCCAATATGGCATCCGTCAGCCAACAATACACCAATATTCCGAAAAAATGTAAAGATAGAGACAGGCCACACAAGACGAAGCCTTCCGATGACGCTACCTCTAAGCAAGTCGTCAGTTCTCCGGAATTCAGTGAGGCACTTTCGCAGCCTTTGATGCCCAACTCGCTTTCTACGCAGGCCTCTGCTGAGACCCTTTCGGAGTCCGGTATGCTGCAGAAATCCACTTCATCTTCTGAGCCTTTGGCTGTCTCTGTGTCAGGTTGGTCCAGAGCCGTGACGCAGGCACCAGTTTCTGAGGAGGCTTTTCACACTACCGATTCTAGACAAAAAACGACGTCTTCTCTTCTGACTACCATTTCTCAGAGTCTGACGGATTCTCTCAGGCCTAGAAGCCAGTCCACCCCTAGGAAATCTGCTTCTAGCCACCATCTTGCTACTGCTCCACCACCCCAAACTCAAATGCTTAAAATGGAGGAGGATCTCATCTCCCTTATCCGAGGTACTCAAGCCCCCACTCCAAAAAAGAAAAGGCTTCCTTCTCCAGAAAGTATGACAAACCAAGAGTCTGAGGAATCTGATTATTCTGCCTTTGAAGAGGAACAACAGCCCTTAACTGCTTATGAAGATTCAGATGCAGAGATATCCATCCCCTCTGCTTCCCCTCCAGAGGACCTTTCCTTCGGGGAAACCCTCCACTCCCTCAGGGAACATTTTCAGTGGGAATCTCAGGACTACCCACAGTCAAAGAAATGACTTAGAGAGTTTCTGGACCTGCCCCAGCACAGTCCCTGGCCATTCCTCCTATTCTAGAAGTGGTGGATGATATTTTCCTTGAATCCAGTTTAACCCCTGATGCCATGCCTCCTGCACCAGTTAAACCTGACAAGTACTACAGAGTACCAGAGTCTCACAAATACCTTTACAGGAACCCTGCTGCAGATCCTGAGGTCACTACAGAGGGACCCAAAGGAGCTAAGACTAGTTCTGCCAAGAATCCTCTTCCTTCTGACAAAGACTCCAGAGCTCTGGACAGATGGGGTAAAAAAGTATACACGTCTGCAACCTTAGCTATCAGAGCACTCAATTGTCAGTTCCATATCTTAAAATATCAACAACACACTTTGGAACAAATAAAGCAGAAGACTGCTACCTCTCCTGATGGTGCCAACTCAAAAGAGGTGGCAGAATTACTTCACTCTGCTGGTCAAGTGGCCAAGCACTCATTACAATGTGGATATGACCCTCTAGAAGCTTCTAGCAGGGCAGCAGTGACAGGATCTATTATTAGAAGACATGCATGGCTGAAGGAACAACCCTCTCCCTGATCATGTCAAGTCTAAACTTATTGATGCACCCCTAGATAAGGAACGCCTGTTTGGGGAAAAGCAGAAGACATGATTAAAAAAATAGAAGACAAAGCAAAATCTATGCAAACAGTAAAAGATTTTTTTCAAGTTCAACCACCCACATTCAGCAGAAACTTCCCCACTAAGCACTGGGACTTCCCTGCACCCAGCAGACAGTGCCAAAGTAAGTCCTGCAGGGACAGGACATCCAAGCCCCTATCCCCTATCCCAGGGCCAGCAAAGAGGCAAATTAAGGCAGGGAGTGCTAAGCCAAACTTCTATGGTAAACACTCACAATGACTCTCCCTCCCCCTCTGCCCTCCTTTCACTTATCTAAAACTAGGAGGAAGGCTCACCCTCTTCAAGGACAATTGAGTCTCTATAACCAAGGACCAATGGGTATTAAAAATCATTTCTCAGGGATACAGATTCTCCTTCAGTGAACTCCCATTTCCAAGAGGGTACCCAGACCTCCCCCCAAACCAGTGGGCAGAGGCATTAAAACAGGTAAAAACACTAATATCCCTAAGGGCAGTAGAACCTGTCCCTCTGGATCAAACAGGAAAAGGTTTTTACTCCAGATCATTCCTTGTTCCCAGAAAAGAGGGCACTTGGCGGCCCATCCTGGATCTATCCAAACTGTACACCTCCTTCGTGGTCCCCAGATTCAAAATGCTAACCTTGCAGCAGCTCCTGCCTATGCTCACACAAAATGCTTGGCTGGTGACACTAGACCTAAAAGATGTCTACCTCCACATCCCCATTTGGTAATCGTGCAGAAAATTCCAGCGCTTCAGAGCAGGCTATCAGCACCTTCAGTTTTCTGCACTGCCCTCTGGCTTATCTACTGCTCCCAGAGTATTCACTAAATGCTTGGCCCCGGCAATAGCATTCTGCAGACAGAGAAATATACAAATTTACCCTTACCTGGATGACTGCCTCATTCAGATGAACAGCAAAGAAAAGTTTCTCCAGGATCTTCTCTTTGTCAAAAAAACTCCTAACTTCTCTAGGGTTCACCATCAATAAGAAAAAAAATCAAAGCAAAACCCTACCAGGAAAGTTGTTTTCCTGGGAGCTGTGCTACACACAACAACTCTATTGGCCTTCCTATCCCCAGAAAAGCAGAGCTTCCTGCCTCTCTACTTCACCCAGCTGGCTTCCAGAAATCACCTCACTGCAAGGATGTTCCTGCAAGCCCTGGAATATATGGCATCTTGCATCCTTCTCATCCCTCTCGCCAGGCTTCACTTGGGAAAGCTTCAGTGGTACTTAAAGAACCTTTGGTGTCAGCACTCTCAGTCCCTAGAGACCACTCTCCCACTGACTCCTTGCTTAAGGGATGAATTTCTCTGATGAGCAGAGGCCTGTGCCCTGAACAAGGGTCTTCCCTTCATCTTCCGCCCTTCCGGCCAGACCATCACCACCAATGCCTCAGACATAGCTTGGGGCGCTCACCTAGCAGTCAGGTGTACTCATGGCCTTTGGAATGCCCAGCAACTTCACTTGCACATCAACCAGAAAGAAATGATGGCAGTGCAAAGTGCTCTAACTTCCTTCCAACCCCATCTCAAGCCAGGGGTCCTCCTTATAAAAACAGACAACACCACAGTAATGTGGTACATCAACAAGCAGGGGGGTACCCAATCTTACTTCCTTTGAGGTTAGCCATGAGTCTATGGCTTACAGCCACCTCCATGGGGCTACACATGACTACCCAGTACTTACCAGGGATCAACAACACACTGGCAGACCACCTAAGCAGAAACTTACTGGACCCCCACTAATGACAGCTCCACAGAGAAATCTTTCTGCAGATCACCCAGGAGTGGGGGACCCCAGAGGTGGACCTCTTTGCCTCGCACATCAGCCACCAGCTGCACAAGTTTTGTACCAGGGAGTATCACCTCCGAGCATGAAAGGTGGATGCCTTGACCTTCCCGCGGAGCTCCCTCTTTGTGTATGCATACCCTCCTTTGCCCCTTATTCCCAAGGTTCTGATCAAAATAAGAGAGGAGAGACCAAAGGCCATCCTCATCACTCCATATTGGCCCAGACAGCATTGGTACCCCTTACTACGCAGTCTGACCTTACAGCTCCCAAAGACCTCCTGACCCAGGAGAGGGGGAAGGTACTGCACCCAGACCTACAGACTCTCAAACTTTCAGCATGGCTCATACACTTGAAACTAACAAGAAGTCCCTGTTAAGCAAACAGTTCCTGGACATCATCACAGAGGCCAGAAGGCCTAGCACAAGAAAATCTTATGCAGGAAAATGGAAAAGATTCTGTTCCTGGAAACAATCAAAAGGGGGCAGTACCGCCCAACCTTCCATCTATCTCATCCTGGATTACTTAGCAGAGTTGCTCAATAGTGCCCTCTCCTTTTCCTTTATTAAAAGCCATGCCTTGGCCATCTCTGCCCATTATGATTCAGACCCACCCCTCTTCCCTCACTTTTTGATTAAGCAATTCCTCAGAGGGGCTTCTAATATCAGGCCTCCCAGAAGACCTCCTACTCCTCCCCCCTGGGACCTGAATTATGTGTTAGAGAAACTAACCTTACCTCCTTTTGAACCTGTTGCTTCAAAAGAATTGAAATACCTCTCCTGGAAGACTGCCTTCCTACTAGCTATCACCTCAGCCGGAAGGGTCTCAGGACTTCAAGCTGTCATGGCTGTCGAGCCCTACATAATTTTCCATGCAGACCGAGTCTCCCTGAGGACTAATCCCTCCTTTATGCCCAAGGTGGTATCTGATGTGACCCTTAACCAGGTCATACATCTTCCCACCTTCTTTCCCAACCCTCAAAACAAGGGGGAAAGAATTCTACACTCCCTAGAAGTGCACAGACAGACAACTCAGATACTATTTGGACCACACTAAACATTCAGAAAAACTGACCAGCTTCTTGTAATCTTTGCCCCAGGGGCAGAGGGGACGCCCATCTCCAAACAAACCATTTCCGAATGGATTTCACATTGTATCCATTTTTGCTACAGACTACATGGGAATCCCATCCGTAAGTCGATCCGTACCCACTCCACTAGGGCAACATCTACTTCCACTGCCTTCCTCAGAGGAGTACCTACCAGGGACATATTGGAATCGGCCACCTGGACCTTTGTCCATACCTTTACAAGCATTACCACCTACCTCTGTTTTCTAAGTCTAGGGCAGAGTTTGCCTCTGCAATTCTGCAGGGCCTCCTGAACCATACCTAGGACTCGACCTATCCTTCCACCCTTTACCTCAGTTTTGGGAATCCTCCCACAGGTGATGACTGCAGCAGTGAAACACGAAGAACATAGTACAGTTGTGTACACTTACCATAAATGTAGCAGTTCTAGTGTATTCAGTGTTGCAGTCTTGGTTTCCCTTCCTCCATCCCCCTTTTCATATCTTCCCCTAGGGGACATATGCTTCCCAAAGTGGCTCTTAGCCACCAGGACCACTTCTTTCTTTTCCCTTGTGCTTCTGATGGGTTAGGACAAGAAGAACTGATGTAATGACATTGGCCGCCTTGCTTTACAGTACTGACGACCTGATCTCAGACTACAGGCGACAGCAGCCAGCGCACAAAATCATTGACTCTGGTATTCGGGCCGGCTGAGGGCTACCACAGCAGGAATAATCCACAGGTGATGACTGGAACAGTGAATACACTCAAACATCTACATTTATGGTAAGTCTACACAGCTGTACTTTCTGGATGGTGACACTGCAGTCTTTACTTTCATTCCTGGAAAAAGACAATTGGATATTCTCTTTAGACCTTCAGGATGCGTGCTACCACATCCTAATGGAAAGGCGATCCAGAAGATTCTTGTGCTTCCGGCTAGAAGCCAGTCACTTCCAGTTTCGAGCTCTGGCCTTTGGTCTCACTGTAGCTCCCAGTGTGTTCACCAAATGCATGGCAGTAGTGGCAGATCACTTGAAACACTAAGGATTCTGAGTGTTTCTGTATCTGGCAACTGGCTCATAACTGCCCCGACCAGGCATCTCCTGCTTCAGGCCAGGGACTATACACTTCATCTTTGCTCTTCCCTGGGCATTACCATAAATTACAGTAAATCTGCTCTAGAGCCATCTCAAAAATTAATATTTATAGGAGCAGCAATAGATACAATCACGCTGATAGCAAGACTTCCTCACAGCAGAGTGTGCGATCTCCACTTACGTGTGAAACTCTTAATCAGGAAAACTCAAGCCACTGCAAAACAAGTGCTACAGGTTCTGCGAAAGATGGCAGCATCTATCGTACATATTCCCCTAGCTCACCTACATATCAGGATACTTCAGTGGTTACTTTCCACACAATGGTCAATCCTTGAATTATCAATGTCCCACAAGATTCTCATAACCAACTCCTGCAAGAAGGATCTTGTGAATTCTCTCTCCTTCAGTATCTCAAGGCTGTCCAATTATCCCCTTTCAACCACAAGCCACGGTGACCATGGATGCTTCCCAGATAGGGTGGGGGGCATTATCTGGGGAAGACAGTCCAAGGCACCTGGCAGGAACACGAGGCTCACATGGACATAAACATCCTACATATGAGGGCAGTGCTCTTGGCGTTGCAAACATTTTAGGACACTCTTCCTCTAGGAACAATAGCAATTCAGTCAGACAACATGTCAGTAGTCTGGTACATAAACAAACAAGGAGGAACCAGATCTTGTCCCCTCTGTCGAGAAGCTCTAAGGGTTTGGCAATGGACAATGACTTCCAGCCATTTTCTGATTGCAGTGCACATCCCAAGGAAATCCAACGTGATTGCAGACAAATTGAGCAGGGCCATATTATAGCCGCATGAGTGTTCCCTCAATCAGAAAGTTGCAGAAGAGATTTTCCAAAAATGGGGTCAGTCTTAATCCGATCTCTTTGCATCACTCACCAATACCAAATGCAGCAACTACTTTGCCCTGATCCGTCACATGGTTAAGTCACCAAGGGATGCACTTGTTCACGATTGGCCTCCAGGACTCCTCTATGCTTTCACTCCAGTTCCCCTGATTTCCAAGTTAATACACAAAGCAAGTTTGTTGGAGACTACGATAATCTTGATTGCACCCTATTGGCCTCATCAAATCTGGTTTCCCCTTCCTACAGCCTCGTCTTCTGGATGAAACATGGATTCTAGACCCAACTTCATACCTTCTGATGCATCCATCGGGAATGGGACATACCAGCCTACACAACCTCAAACTGACAGCTTGGCTGCTCCACTTTCCTTGATCGCCAGGTTTCCTCTTCTTTCCTACCCAGTAAAACTTATTTTATTGTCTTCCCATAAAACTTCTACATGAAGATTGTACAAGAGTAAATGGAATAGGTTTGTAATATGGGCGAGTGAAAATCAGATTCTTTTTCTGTGCCCATACATTCTATACTGGAATTCTTAATGAAACTTTTTCATGAGGGTGCTGCTGCTTCTACTATTGGAGTCCAACTGTCAGCAATTTCAAATTTACACATGGGAGAAAACTGCTGTACGATTATGTCAGACAGACTCGGTAAAGTCTTTTTGAAAGGAACAACGATGTTTAGACCCCCATACAAAAACCCAACTCCTTCCTTGGATCTGAATTTCATATTAACAAATATCACTTGTCCCTCTTTGAACCTTCGGCCACATGTGATCTAAAGTTTCTGTCTTGGAAAACACTCCTTTTAGTGGCTATTACCTCAGCCAGAAGAGTTTCAGAGTTGCAAGCCTTGTCTATCAAGCCTCCATACCTGTTTTTTAAAAAGGACAGAGTTTTTGTAAGCACTAATCGTTCCATTTTTCCTAAGGTTGTGAAAGAAAGTAACCTAAATCAATCTATTGAGCTGCCAGTTTTCTTCCCGAATTATCAGAACAAAAGTGAATACTCTCTGCATCTTCTGGATGTACATAGACAGTTCCGCTTTTACCTGCACAGAACTTCAGGATTTAGGAAATCGGATCAACTCTTTATAGCCTATTCTGAAATTAGAAAATGTCAACCAGTCTCAAAGGTTACCCTATCTAGATGGCTCACATTTTGTATGTCTTACATCTACAACTCTAAAAACAGGCCTCTTCCCTTTCCTGATAAAGCGCACTCCACCAGGTCGGAAGCTACATCTGCAGCTTTCCAAGTAAGGTTATCCTGGGACAATATCTGTGCTGCAGCCACATGGTCAAAACCTCATACCTTTATTAGTCATTACAAACTGGATTTGGCCTCCAGGAGTGGAGCCTTTTTTGGTTCCATGGTTCTGAGGAATATACTCCCATGAGCCACCCAAGATTCAGGTTGCTTCGGACGTGGTCCGATCAGTGAGAATAAATGTGAGATTGACAACAACACATAAATAAGTTATGTACTTCCCATAACGTTCCATGTGTGTTGTTCATCTCGACCTTTATTCTCACAACCCACCCTCCATGCCCCCTTCCAAAACTCCTGGGAGACCGAGTAGATATTGGATTCATGGATCACCATCGCCTCAGAAATAATACCTTTGGCCTATTGATAAATATAGGTACTAGGTGTATTATTTCATATAAGATAAGATGTGATGTTGTCCTATCTCGCCTTCATTCTTAGCAGGTTGGGTTCGGATCCGATTCTCTGATCCGACTTGGCCTTATACACCAGCTCGAGGTCTTTCACTAGCTCATGGCTATCCCCTATCCCATCATGCACTAGGAGAGCTCCCCAGATCTCGTTTGCTGCTAAAACAGATCGTGTGCTGTTGTCATTGGCTCTGGCTAAGTACAATTTCTTCTCCATTTTTTTGGGAAAAAATTGTTTTCTCGCTAGTGTATTTTTTCTAGTATGTTTTTCTATTAATAACTGCTTGGACTTACTGTTGGTTTTATGCTGCTTTGTGTTTAAAAACTGCTGTTGGCCGTTGTTTTTTCTGTAAGGCCTTCTTTCCCCTATTCCGGCTTAAAACTAAAATTAAAAAGCCCGTTTTTAGTTTGAGTGCTTTCCTTTTCTCCCTTTTTTGATTCTTACAGATTGGTTTGTTTGACTTAGAGAACTACCTAGACCCGTTTAAGTTTGAGGGTTCCCCCTCCCTTTTCTCACTCATCATGGCATAGCCCATTTAATTTAAAGGGCTTTGCCATCCTCTCCCTTCTATTAGAGTTAGGTTTAATTATTTGTTATTAGTTGTTTCTATTGGTGTTGCTGTTGTTGGTTAAAAAAAAAAATTTGGATGTACAGTGGATATAAAAAGTTTACACACCCCTATTAAAATGCCGTTTTTTGTGATATAAAAAATGAGACCACAATAAATCATTTCAAAACTTTTCCCACCTTTAATGTGACCTATAACCTGTATAATTCAATTTTTAAAACAAACAAATCTGTTAGGGGGAAAAATATAAAAAATAAAAAACGTACAATAAGCTGGTTGCATAAGTGTGCACACCCTTAAACGAATACTTTGTTGAAGCACCTTTGATTTAATTACATCATTCAGTCTTCTTGGGTAGCAGTCTATCACCATGGCACATCTTGACTTGGCAATATTTGCTCACTCTTCATTGCAAAAGCATTCCCAATCTGTCAGATTGCAAGGGCATCTCTTGTACACAGCCCTGTTCAGGTTACCACACAGATTTTCTATTGGATTTAGGTTTAGGCTCTGGCTGGACCATTCCAAAACTTTAAATGTTAAGTTGTCTGTCTCGCCTTCGTTCTTGCTGGTTGGGATTGGAGTCGATCCTCGGCTCCGACTCGGCCATCTTCTATAACTCGAGAGCTGTTTACTGGCTCGAGGCTACCCCTTATCCCATGATGCCTAGTGCTAGCTACCCAGATCTCGTTTGCCGCTTCAGCTGCGAGGTGTCGTTTTACTGGCTCAGACTTGTATTGGTTTACTTATAAAACTTTTTCTACTGAAAACTGTATTTTTTTCTAGGAGTTATTCTTTATTTTTAGTCCTATAACTTGTTGTATTAGTTTAGGTGTAATTGTAGTCCTTCCCTTAGAACTCGTTTAAGTTAGAGAGTTCTCCCCCTCCCCCCCATCCCTTTCTTGTCTGGTTAGCGTTTAGATTAGAGGCTTTCCTTCTATCTTCTCTTTAGGTAGCCGTTTGAGTTAGAGGCTTCGTAGTTATAAAAAAAAAAAAAAAAAACTTTAGCTTAGTCTGTAGATACTGTGTGTTTCATTTTTCTGTATCTGTATTTTGGTGTTAACTGTTGTGGTAATTTCCTATTTGGATACAGGATTTCTAAAGAATCCAAGGTGTCTGGATTCAAGAAGTGTGACTCATGCTGTCAGAAAATGTCTCTGACAGATGGGCACATTTCTTGCGTCTATTGTGTAGGCGTTGTGCACCTGCAGGACTCTTGTTCTATCTGCCATGCATTTAGTCCAAGAGTTCTGCAGAAGCGTAAGAATAAACTTATTCTTAGAGGTCTTTTAAAGCCCCAGGATTCACCGGCCAAGACTCAGCCTGTGAAATCCCCAAAACCTACCAAATCGTCAGCTCCAAGCTCGGAGCCGTCATTGGTTCAGACTTTACCTGCTACTTCGGTTCCGGCTGGAACCGATGAGACAATCTCCCCGTCGGCTCCATCAGAATCTTCGGAGCCGTCGCAGAGCCACAAGAGGCTGATGTCCCCTTCTCTGGAATCGATACACTCAGCTCCTTGGTCTCCCCTGCTTCAGAGTGAACGCAGTCACAGATCTTCCCACTCCTCTCGATCCTCTAGGCTCTTGGATCACGACGTGGAGAGAGTGGTCAGTAGGTTGCTGAAGTCGCAGGCACTTGTCAAGATGTTGTCCAGCCCTTCTCAACAGGTTTCGGCTCCCTCCACTTCTGTCGATGTTCCTCCTCTGACTCCCCTGAGCTCTGAGCCAGAGTTCTTTGGGGTTCAAATAGTGGAACCGTCGGCTCTGATAACTATTTCTCCTTCGGTGCCGTCGTCGGCTCCGATTCCCTCAATGGTGCCGTCTGTCGAGGGATCTGGGTGCCGGGGCTCCCTCGTCGGCTCCGAGGGGGCAAGTGGCATCGGACCCTTGTCCGACCCCGTTCTCCCTTTCTGAGTTTCGGCGCAGGTGAGCTCGGCTCCTACATTGGCCTCGGAGCCGTCTCCCTCGGTGCGGAGAAGGATTCCGATTTCCTCGGAACCGGAGCCTTCACTGCATCGTGGCAGGGACGCCTTCGATGTCATGAGGAGTATGCTGGTCTCTTAGTCAGCTCCACTATCGACTCCACTGGCTCCGTCCCCACTAGTGCTTGCGTCAACCTCTGCTCCTCCTCCTGACCCCAAGAGTGGGGAACCGATGCTCCAGGGCACTCCACTGGGTGTTTCCTCTTCTTCTGAGGCCTCCCCTGATCATTCAGAGGAGTCCCCCCGTAAGAAGAAGTGCAAAAGGAAGCACATTGACTCCCCTGTGTCTGTCACTTCTGATACAGACTTAGATGATTTGGAAGGGTCCCCGAGGTCCCCCTCTGAAAATGTTTCCTTCTCGGACATCCTAGAAATGCTTAAGCAGAGGGGGAACTGGAATCCCCCAATCCCTACCGAGGATGAGTCTGTATTAAAAAAAATACGTATGCGAATTTAGTGGTCCTAAATTGGGAAAAAGAGCATTTGTTCACCAATCCTGCTTTTGACAAAATTAAGTTCTACAAACGTTTTGTAGACGATGTTCTCTTAATTTGGCAAGGTACCCTAGAGGAATTCACATGTTTCTTACACCATCTAGAAACTACCACTAATTACTTGAAATTCACAGTGGAAGCATCCATGAAACAAGTTGAATTCCTGGATGTTACCTTGACACTTACTGAGCAAGGAAAAATCACGTCCTCTATCTTCAGGAAACCTACTTGGACCAACACACTACTTCATTTCAGCAGCATGCATCCTAGGCATATGTTCCCAGGAATAGTTAAAAGCCAGTTTACTAGGCTGACCAGACTTTGCCAGGAAAATACTGTTTTAGAAAAAGAATCTGACCTGTTAGAGCATTTATTTTTAGATAGAGGTTATAACTTTAAGCTTGTCAACTCCATTAAAAACAATACTATACATTCAACAGAATTCACACCACTTACTGTTAAAAAGTACACTTCCTTTAAACATAAAAATAGCAATGACAATATAAAAATACCATACATTTTAAAATACACTAGCGATGTAAAATGTTTGGAGACAGTTATACGGAATAACTGGAACATATTACAAACAGATTTTTTAGTATCTAATCTGGTGGGAAACTTTCCTTCCTTTTTGTACAAAAACTGTTCCAACTTGAAGCAAATTCTATGTAGAGATTTTGTACTAAATACTAAGAAACCTACCCAAGTAATGGGAACAGCTCCTTGTGGTTCTTGTACCAGGTGCAAAATGATTTGTCTAGATTCAACCTTTACTCATTCCACCTTAGGTTTCACCTATCAAATTAATGTTGCAGCTACTTGTCAAACAAAAAACCTGGTTTATTTAGCAACTTGTACAAAATGTACAGCATTCTACATTGGATTAACTAAAAGAAGGTTAACTGATCGTATATATGATCATTTATATGAAATAAAGAAAGAAATAGATACTAATGCATTAGCACAACATATAATAGAACATAAAGAACATAATTTTCTATTTAGGGTACTTGAAAAAATAAACTTAAATCCCAGGGGCGGAGATAATATAAATAATCTAGCCCTGGCAGAACTAAAGTGGATTTTAAAATTTAAAGCTCATAGTTACCCAGGACTGAATACCTCAGTTTCCATTAAACCCATTTTAAATAATAGGAAACGCTAACATTATTGTACAATTATTACATATATACATTTTTTAGTTGTACGTTTTTTAATAAATGTCCTTAAAATTATGATATAAGTTAAATAACCTAATATATTTTTTATAACAAAACTTTTATAACAATATTTTTATAATAATATTGGCTTAAAATTAGGTATCCTTTACATGTCATTCTACAATCTTAAATTTATATATATGTTTTTTATAATTCATATGTTTTGTACCTTATAGGCAACTAGTATATTTAGCTAAGTTTATATTTAATACTTATATGTTCTAACACATAGTTATATTCCTGGATCTATGCTATGTTAAATTAAATCACACTATTTTTACCTAAATAGATCTTGTCTATTAGTTTTAAGGCAAAGGAAGTACCCTGATATATAAATTCTAACCATAATTAATTTTATTCAAGATTTATTTATTTATGTACTTTTAACTGTATGGTTTCATTTTTCAGCATTTTTTAGCATTGCTATACATTTTTCAACCTCATTGTTATTTGTGCCCCACTGGGTACGTTCATGCTTCAAGTCATTAGCACATTTCATTAGACTCTGCTTCGGGCTCTACTTGGTCTGCGATATATTTTTAAAAGTTATATGTCACTTGGTTTGAGCTCCGAGTTGTATCTTTTGATGTTTTAACAACACATTTTTATAGCAAGACTTAATCAAGTATGCAAAACTTTTTAAATGATTTTATTTGTTTTTAAAAAGACATCGATAGAACTCACATTAACTATGTACTTATAATGGTGCTTTAAGTGCAAATATTTTTAGAAATGCTTTATAGCAATCTGGTGTACATTTTTAAATAATTTATTCTAATAATTTATGTTAAATGAATGTAAGCTCCGGTTACGACGGTAACCATACAAACGTTCACCCAGTATTATATCTATTAGCATTTCGAAGCATAAAGTTTTTGTTGCCTTTTTTCTAAACATGGACTAACTGTTGAACTAAACTAAGTTCTTTAAATGTTTACATGTTTGTTTAGTTGCATTGCCAACTGCAAACAAGTCCTTTTAGGGCTATACCTGTTAGCTTTCAGTTGCGCAGAGTTCTCATTGCTTTCATTTATTTCACCTAAATACAGAGTCATAGTTGAACTACATCAAGTCCCATGATAGTTTGTCTAACTCATTATTTATACAATCTAGAGTGCATTTTAAATAATTTGTGTTAAATGTATGTAAGCTCCGGTCACGATGGTAACCGCATAAATGCTTACCTAGCATTATTTCTATTGGCATTTTGATGCGCAAGGTTTCTTTTGCCTTTTGTCTAAACATGGATTAACTGTTGAACTGCACTAAGTTCCCTAAATGTTTAAATGTTTACTCGTTTGTTTAGATGCATTGGCAATCGCATATAAGTCCTTTTAGGGCTATACTTGTCAACTTTCAGTTGCGCAGTGTTCTCATTGTTTTTATTCATTTCACCTAAGTACAGAGTTATAGTTGAACTACATTAAGTTCTATGATTGTTTGTTTAACTCATCATATATACATATATTTACACTTTTAATATAAACTGTAACATGAGTTATGCTCAAGATTTATTATCTTAGAATTTGTTTTCATCATTAATGAAAGCATTGCTTCCGATAGTTTGTCAGTTGATTTTGGAAGCTAAGCATTGCTGCTTTAAATGGCTAATGAGGTTCCTAATTATATAGGGCTTGGTTTTAATTTATATAACTTATGTAGTATATAAGCACTGTATTGTAGAATCTTTATTTGTCTGATGAAGCGTGGCTGTGACCACGCGAAAGCGCTTACCCTTCAATTATATTTATCACAATAAAGAAGAGTTTTACTTTTGCTACGGCTGCCGATAATTTCTTTGAACTGTGGATTTGGAAAGTTTGTTAAACAGCAACCGCTCAGTACTTTAACTTCATTGCGGTGAGATCAGGTTTCTGCTTTTCGCGCGGATGAGTCTGTATTCCTGGATGCGTTCGGTTCCCGACCTTCCACCTCCTGGGTTTCTCCGCCTTTCGATCAACTTATGTCAGTGGTGGCTCGAAAGGCTTGGTCAGGCCCGGATACAGTGGAACCAACCCTGAGGAGACCTGGCAAGTTTATCACTGCACCCCTTAATAAGCAGTTCCTTACCAAAGGTGTTCCTGTGGATGCTATGGTGCTAGCAGCAGCCACTAAGAAAGAGTTAGCGGAAACTTCTTTGTCTGTCCATCCTCCTAACAAGGAGTCTAGGACTATGGATAGATACGGGAAGTAAATGTTTGCGTCAGTGACCTTTTCTATGAGGTCACTGAATTATTTATGCCATTTTACCCGGCTTCAGAGGGATCTCCTTAAAGAGCTCGGAGATACCCTTCAAGATCCATCAGCTGAGGGGGCTCAAGCTAAAGTGGCTTCCCAGCTGGCGACACTTAATTCTGTAGTCAATTCCTCCATGAGGCTCATTTCCTATGCAGCCGATGGTGCGAGCCAAGCCGCAGGTACAGGCGTAGCCCTTAGGAGACATGCATGGATGCGGCTGTGTAATTTTGTGGAACCCTTTAGAGCGTCATTCACCAACACCCCCTTTGATGGTTCCTTTCTTTTTGGACCACAGGTGAAAGACACTTTGACTAGGTGTGAACAAAAAGGCAAGACTCTGTCTGCCGTGGGAGTCCGTTTTTCCACTCCTTCCAGACCATACCCCAAGGGTCAGAAGAGTGGCAAAATGTGGTTCCGAAAATCCCAGGGAGCTTCGCCTAACACACGTAGCGATTTTTCCTTCAGGGGCAGAGGGGGAAGTAACAACAATAGACGCCGCCCTCGTGGCAGACAGGGTCCGCAGAATCAGGGCAGCAGAGAATCCATCTCTGAGAAGCCCTTTCAACATCCCTGAAGGGTTGCCTGGCTGCACGCCTCTGGAGGCAGTCGGGGGAAGACTTTCACTGTACCCAAAAGCCTGCCAAAATTTAACGCAAGACAAATGGGTACGGTCAATTATATCCGGAGGTTACAAAATTCCTTTCTCTCAACTCCCATTATCGTCAAGTAAATCCCTTCCAGATGTTCCACCCAATCTGAGGGACCAAGCAGTCATAGAAGTTTCAAAACTGCTAGAAAAAAAGAGTCATCCAGCAAGTCCCGGCAGACCAATACAGATCCGGAACTTACTCAAGGTTCTTTTTGGCACCAAAAAAGACAGGGGACTGGAGACCGATTCTGGATCTCAGCAGACTAAACAAGTCTGTTCAAAGAGCAAAGTTTCGGATGGTCACGCTACAGTCCATTCTACCCTTTCTGGGTCAGGACAATTGGATGTGCTCCATAGATCTCCAGGATGTGTACTATCACATCAAAATGGACAGGCACTCCAGGAGATTCCTTCGCTTCCGTCTAGGAGCCAGTCATTACCAGTTCAGAGCTCTGCCGTTTGGTCTCACCACAGCCCCCAGGGTGTTTACCAAATGTATGGCAGTAGTCACGGCTCACCTGAGACGTTGAGGATTCCAGGTGTTTCCATATCTAGACGACTGGCTCCTTACTGCTACCACCAGGCATCAACTTTTTCAAGCCAGGGACTACACAATCACAATTTGCTCCCAGCTAGGCATTACAATAAACTTCGAAAAATCTGCCTTGTTGGAGCAGACTTAGACACAAGGTGTATGTCCGCAAGGCTACTGCCAGACAGGGTGGACACTATTCGCCAGCAAGTACAAATTCTAATGCAGTGCAAAAGGGTCCAAGTCAGGTTAGCCCTTCAAACTCTGGGTTCCATGGCAGCAGCAATTCTTCTAATCCCACTGGCCCGCTTTCACATGAGAATCCTTCAGTGGCTTCTGTTCACACAGTGGTCTTTTCAACAGCTGCCCATGTCTCACATGATCATGATTACAGAAACATGCAAAAGGCACCTTTCCTGGTGGATGGTCTCCCCACTAGTGTCTCAGGGCAGACCATTCATTCAGTCCCCTCCGGTTGCCACAGTGACCACAGATGCCTCCCTGATAGAGTGGGGGTGAGGCATTATCAGGGCAGGACAGTCCAAGGCACTTGGCAGCCTCACGAGTACCATCTGCACATAAACGTCTTAGAAATGAGAGCCGTGCTCCTAGCGTTGCAAGCTCTTCAGGACTTTCTCCCTTCTGAGACCATTGCAATTCAAACGGACAACATGTCAGTGGTGTGGTACATCAACAAGCAGGGCGGAACCAGGTCCTACCCCCTATGTCGAGAAGCACTCAGACTCTGGCAGTGGGCGATTTCCTTCCAACGATTTCTGATTGCGACACACATCCCTGGGAGGTCCAACGTCATAGCGGACAGGCTCAGCAGAGCTATTCTCATGCCTCACGAGTGGTCTCTGAATCAGGAAGTTGCGGATCTGATCTTCTGCAGATGGGGACAGCCCTGCTGCGATATTTTTGCCACCCCCTTCAACAGCAAATGCAGCAACTACTTCTTCCTTCTTCCGCTTCCCGGTCACTCTCCCAGAGAAGCTCTAGTCCACGATTGGCCTCAGAGACTTCTTTATGCCTTCCCTCCGTTTCCTCTGATACCGAAACTCATACAGAAAGCTATTTCGTTGGGTTGCAAAATGATCCTCATTGCCCCCTACTGGCCTTGACAGATATGGTTCCCATTCCTGCACCGTTACCTTCTCGAGCAGCCCTGGACTCTGGATCCTATTCCAGACCTACTGATTCATCAGTCAGGCGGGCTGCATCAATCCCTCCAAACACTCCACTTCACAGCTTGGTTGCTCCACTTCCAACCTTAGCCAGGCTTCCCAGCATTTCCCCGGCCGTTCGTGAGATTATTGTCTCCTCTCACAAGTCCGCCACTAGAAAGACTTATGCTAGCAAATGGAAACGTTTTTCTTGTTGGGCAGAGGCTAGGAATATAGATCTCTTTTCAGCCCCAGTCCACAAAATCTTGGAGTTCCTAGCTGAACTGTTTCATTCTGGGTCCGCTTCTGCTACAATCAGGGTTCAATTGGCGGCCATCTCTAACTTTCATATTGGGTTGTCTAATGCAAACATTATGTCTCATAAGCTATGTAAAGCTTTTTTAAGAGAGACTACTGTCCTTAGGCTCCCAGTGAGAGATCCCCCTCCTCCTTGGGACCTTAATTTGGTACTAACCTCCTTAATTATGCCCCCTTTTGAACCTGCAGCGTCCTGCTCCATTAAGTTTCTATCTTGGAAAACTCTCTTTCTGGTAGCTATTACTTCAGCCAGATGCATCTCTGAACTTCAGGCACAAAGTGTTCGTCCTCCGTACTTAGTTTTTCATAAGGACAGGGTTGCTCTGAGGACTAATCCCTCTTTCCTTCTGAAAGTCTGCTCAGAAAATAATCTAAACCAATCTATAGACCTCCCTGTGTTTTTCCCTAACCACACCAATAAGGCAGAATACAAATTACACCAATTGGATGTTCATAGGCAATTGCATTTTTACCTGCATAGAACGAAGGATATAAGGAAGTCGGACCAACTTTTCCTTTCCTATCCTCGGGGCAAACAAGGTCTCCCAGTTTCCATAGTGACCTTATCCAGGTGGTTGTCTCACATTATTACCTTCATGTATCAACTGAGAAACAAAGAATTGTCTATCAAACCGAAAGATCATTCTACTAGGGCTTTGGCCACCTCTGTAGCCTTCCAGTCTAGGTTGCCCATGGACTCTATCTGTGCAGCTGCTACGTGGGCAAACCCTCATACCTTTATTTCTCATTACAAGTTAGATATGGTCTCCAGGAGCAGAGCTAACTTTGGTTCCACTGTTCTGAAAAGTCTATTCCAATGAGCCGCCCAGGATTGTAGGTGCTAGGGACGCTGTCACAACCAGCAAGAACGAAGGCGAGATAGACAACTTAACATAAAGAAGTTATGTACCTACCATAATGTTCCATGTTAGTTGTCTTCATCTCGCCTTATTTCTTGCGTCCCCCCCTCCATCCCCATGTCCTGTTGGACTGAGAGGAGTTCAGGTTTCACTGGCTGAGTGTTCTCTGGTTTGTTCCTCTGCTGACTTAGAGAGTATGACAGGTATGCTCAACCATTTTGTTTGGAGGGGTTCATTCTATAGCTATGGCTGGGGTTAGCTATTTCAAATGAGATCTGGGTAGCTAGCGCTAGGCATCATGGGATAAGGGGTAGCCTCGAGCCAGTAAACAGCTCTCGAGCTATAGAAGATGGCCAAGTCAGAGCCAAGGATCGGCTCCGATCCCAACCAGCAAGAAAGAAGGTGAGATAAAGACAACTAACATGGAAGGTTATGGTAGGTACATAACTTCTTTTTTTCTTCTGGTGAAGCCATTCTTTTGTTGATTTGGGTGTATGTTTGGAGTCATTGTTGTGTTGAAAGATGAAATTCCTCTTCATCTTCAGCTTTATAGCAGATGCCTGAAGGTTCTAGACCAAAAGTGACTGGTATTTGGAATTGTTCATAATTCCCTCTACCTTGACTAAAGCCCCCGTTCCAATTGAAGAAAAGTAACTCCAAAGCATGATATTGCCACCACCATGCTTCACCATGGGGATGGTGCTCTTTTGGTGATGCAAAGTGTTGTTTTTGTGCCAAACGTACTGTTTGGAATTGTGGCCAAAAAGTTTAACCTTGGTCTCATCAGACCATAACACATTTTCCCACATGCTTTTGGGAGACATATTATTTTGCAAATTTTAGCCGGGCCTGGATGTTTTTATGTGTAAGAAAAGGCTTCTGTCTTGCAACCCTATCCCATAGGCCAGACATATGGAGAATATGGGAGATTGTTGTCACATGTAATACACAGCCAGTGCTTGCCAGAAATTCCTGCAGCTCCTTCAGTGTTGCTGTAAGTCTCTTGGCGGTCTCCCTGACCAGTTTTTGTCCTGTCTTGTCATCAATTTTGGAGGGACGTCCAGTTCTTTGCAACGTCACTGTTGTCCCATATTTTCTCCACTTTTTGATGACTGTCTTCACTGTGTTCCATGGTATATCCAATGTTGTGGACATTTTTTTGTACCCTTCTCCTGACTGATACCTTTCAACAATGAGATCCCTTTGATGCTTTCTAAGCTCTCTCCGAACCATGGCTTGTGCTGTAGCAGGCAACTGGGTAAATGTCAGGAAAATCTTACTACAACAGCTGAACTTTATTTGGGGTTAATAAGAGTCTCTTTGATGGCAGGTGTGTACCCAAGAAGACTGAATGTTGTAATTAAATCAAAAGGTGCATCATCAAAGTATTAGTTTAAGGGTGTGCACACTTATGGAACCAGCTTATTGTACGTTTTTTTTTATTTTTTATATTTTTCCCCCTAACAGATTTGTTTGTTTTTCAATTGAATTGTACAGGTTATAGGTCACATTAAAGGTGGGAAAAGTTTTGAAATGATTTATTGTGGTCTCATTTTTATATATCACAAAAACTTGGCATTTTAACAGGGGTGTGTAAACTTTTTATATCCACTGTATCTATAGTTTGATTGTTGGCTGTTTCCTTTCTTTTTACTGATCAGCACTAATTATGTATTCTAAGGATGTGGGCAAAAAATGTCCCTTTCAGACAGGCATGCAGTCTGTGTCTGTCATTTAGGAGCCATTCACCTCCAAGAGTCCTGTGGAATTTGTCATTCCTTTAGCCATAGGGCTTTGTTGGAATGCGAAAACAAGCTGATTTTAAGAGGCCTTTTGAAAACCCCCTTCACCAAAGTGATTCTAGAAGGTCTGGGTTCTTCAAAATCTTGCCAGTCACCTTCTCCAAAGTCTGATGGGTCTACTATGAGGTCTTCATCTTCTAGCGCTCCATCAAAGCAATCCAAAAAGTGCCTAAAGTATCCTCTCCAGATCTGAAGGCTGTCAGTTCCGAGAGGCCTTCCTCTTTGTCCCCATCAGTCTCGGTGCCAGTGGAATTTCAGTTATAGAGCCGGTCCCCTGAATTGGAACCGGTATCTCCAGTTCTGAGGTCACCATTATTTCAGCCTTCTTAATCTCCTGGTCCCTCGACTCAATCTTCCAGGAGACTGTCTGATGATGACATGGATTGAGTGGTGCAGAGACTCTTAAGTACACCGGCGCTCACCAAATTGTTATCGGATCAAACCGTCCCCTTGTATACCAATTCCTCCTCCAAGCTGACCTTGGACCTCGAAGCCGGAATGTCTGGAGCTGATCTTGGTGGTACTGTTGGAACTGAGACCTGTCACAGGATCATCGGATCCAAACATTGCTCTGTCGTCCTCAGTTCCATCAGAACCGGAGGAGTCTAGGGGGCAACACTCTCCAATTGGGACGGGGAGGGGAGTCGGATCAGACATTTGTCAAATCTGAACTTCCAGCTTGGGGCATTGGCTCGGGGGGGGGGGGGGGCTCAGCTCCTACATCAGCCTGGGACCTGTCCCGCTTGGTTCCGGGATTCCCTCTGGTTCCTTGGAGCTGGAGGTTTCCTTGGATCAGGGGTAGGGGTCCTTCGCGATGATGGCAATTCCACTCTCGGGTCTGAACATTCTTCCCCCAAAGGCACCAGTGTCTGTTTCTCTATCCTTGCATCCACAGGAACGTGGAGATCCTAAGCCTTAGGATGCCACACAGAGTTCCCCCTCTCTTCCAAAACCTCTCCAGAGTACCCCTTCAAAGAGATTCCTCAGAAGAAGTCATGCAAGAGGAAGCATGTAGACTCCTCTGAGGAGTCATTCATTTTGGATATGGACCTCGATGATGCCGAAGGGTCCCCACGATCATCTCCTGACGATGTCGCCTTTGGAGGCATCTTGGAAATACTTAAACAGGGAGGCAGCTGGAAGTCCACCAACCCTTCAGCGGAGGAGTCTGTCTACCAGAAGACTTTTGGATCTCACACTTGCTCCACTTGGGTGTCTCCACCTTTCAACGAACTTATGGTTTTAGTTTCTCGAAAGGTGTGGGAGTCTCCAGGTTCTGTGGACCCAGTTCCTCGGATGCAGAATAAGTTCATTATCTCCCCGTTGGACAACAATTTCCTTACAAAAGGTGTCCCAGTAGATGCTGTGGTAGTGGCACTGGCAGCAGCCACCAAGAAGTAACTTTCAGAGACATCTTCTTCTGTCCATCCACTGAACAAGGAGACTTTCATGATGGACATATATGGAAAGCACATTTTTTCATCAGTAACTTTTGTTCTTAGGTTGCTGAATTACCTGACTCATTTCCCAAGATTACAGAGAGCTCTCCTGAAAGAGCTAGGAGATACTCTCCAAAGTTCAGTAGCTGAAGGGCCATCAGAAAAAGTTTCCTGTCAGCTCTCTACCTTAAACTCTGTGGTCAGCTCCTCCGCCAGACTGATTTCTTATGCAGTGGATGGAGCGAGCAGAGTAGCGGGTTCAGGAATTTTCTTAAGGAGACATTCCTGGGTGCGCTTGTGTGACATTGCAGAACCCTTTAAATCTTCCTTTGTGAATGCACCATTTGATGGCTCATCCTTGTTCGGGCCAGAAGTCAAGGACACACTAACCAGGTGTGAACAGGAAGGAAAGACTCTCTCTGCTGTAGGAGTCCATTTTTCCCTACCTACCAGACCTTATCCCAAAGGTCAAAAAAGTAGTGGAAAAATGTAGTTTCAAAAATCCCACAGAGCTTTCCAGGACACACATGATGATTCTACCTCCAGGGGCAGAGGGGGAACTGCTAATGAAATATGCTGACTACGGTGCAGAGGGGGTCTGCAGAATCAGGGTGACCGGGAATCTTTCTTTGGTAAGCCCTTTCAGCGCTCCTGGAATGGAGGCCTGCCTGTCCATCTCTGGAGGCAGTCGGGGGCCACTTATCTTTGTACCCAATAGCCTGCCTGACAGTAACAAAAGGCAAGTGGTACAAAGCATCATATCCAGAGGTTACTCTATACCCTTTTCCATCCCCCTTCCCAAATATAAAAAATCCCGGACATCCCACCTAGTCAAAGAGAAAAGGCAACTCTAGAAATTCAAACATTTCTAGACAAAAGAGTCATCCAAACAGTCCTCGCAGACCAAATAGGATCCAGAACTTACTCAAGGTTCTTTTTAGTTCCAAAGAAATCAGGGGACTGGAGACCAATTCTGGACCTCACAACCTAAACAAATCTGTAAGAAAGTCTAAGTTCCAGATGGTAACACTGCAGTCAATACTCCTGTTCTTAGGACAAGACAATTGGATGTGCTCAATAGACCTCCAGGATGTGTACTACCACATAAAAATGGACAGGTGATTCCAGGAGACACCTGGTCTTTCGGCTGGGAGCCAACCATTACCAGTTTCAGGCTCTTCTTTTTGGCCTCACTACAGTCCCCAGGGTTCACCAAATATATGGCTGTAGTCATGGTTCACTTGAAATGCCTAGGTTTCCGAGTGTTTCCATACCTAGACGACTGGCTCCTAACTGCCACCACCGAGCATCTAACAAAAGCAAGAGACTCTTCCTTGCATCTCTGCTCTTAATTAGGGATCACAATAAACTATGAAAAATCTGCCTTGCTGCCCTCTCAGAGTATCATTGTTATAGGAGCAGAACTAGATGCAACAAAGATGATGGCCACACCCCCTCTAGAAAGGGTACAAGTTCTACAACGTCAGGTTTTAAATCTTCTTTCCAAGAAAAGAGCGCTAGCAAGGAGAGTCCTAAAAGTCTTGGGGACCATGGCAGCAGCAATAACCTTGATTCCATTAGCATGTCTGCACATGAGAATTCTCCTGTGGCTACTGTCCACTCAGTGGTCAATGCAGAAACTACCTATGTCCCACAAAATATTGATAATGCAATCTTGCAAAAAAGACCTTCGTTGGTGGCTTTATTCCACTCAGGTGATGCTAGGTTGACCCTTTGTACTTCCCCAAACATTAGCCAGAGGGACCACGAACGCTTCTCAGATGGAGGGGCATTATCTGGGAAAGGCAGTCCAAGGCACTTGGCAGGATCACGAAGCCCATTTGCACATCAATGTCCTAGAGATAAGAGCGGTGCTTTTTGTGTTGCAAGCATTCCAGGACTCTCTTCTGCTGGGAACTATTACAGTACAGACAGACAACATGTCAGTTGTATGGTACATAAACAAACAAGGAGGAACCAGATCTTACCCCTTTGCCGGGAGGCCCTGAGAGTATGGCAGTGGGCGACCTCCTCCCAACGCTTTCTGATAGCAACGCCCATCCCGGAGAAATCTAACATGATAGTAGACAGTCTCAGCAGAGAGATTCTAATACCAAACGAGTGATCCCTAAAATAAAAAGCGGATAAGATTTTCCACAAATGGAGCCAGCCTTGCTGCAACCTTTTTACCACATCCATGAATGCCAAATGCAGCAGCTACTTTGCCCTTATCCGCCTTCTGGGGGAGTCACCAAAGGATTCACTTGTACACGATTGGTCCTTGGGTTTCCTCTATGCCTTTCCTCCCTTTCCATTGATATCCAAAGTTCTTCAGAAAGCCAATTGCTTGGGGAGGGACTTGATACTCATTGCCCCATACTGGCCTCATCAAATCTGGTTTACCTTCCTGTGGCCTCATCTTCGGGAGGAGCCCTGAATTTTGGGCCCAGTTCCAGATTTTCTGACTTATGCATCAGGAACACTCCATCTCGCTCTTCAATCCCTCAAGTTGACAGGTTGGCTGCTTCGATTCCAAGCATAGCCAGGCTCTCTAACCTTTCTTCTTCAGTAAAACAAATCCTTATTCCTTGTCATAAGGCTTCAACAAGAAGGATATATACAAGTACATGGAAAAGATTTTATTCATGGGCTTCATATAATCACACTGATCCTTTTTCTGCCCCAGTAGCTTCTATTCTAGAATTCTTGGCAAAACTATTCAACGAAGGGGCAGCCACAGCTACTATCTGAGTTCAGTTAGAGGTGATATCCAATTTCCATTTAGGTGAATCAGGCCTCAATATCATGTCACACAGACTATGCAAAGCCTTTCTTAAAGGTACCTTTTTATTAAGACCACCTATTAGAGACCCTTCAGCACCAGGAGACTTAAATTTTGTCTTTTCCCATTTAGTTTTTCCCCCGTTTGAGTCAGCATCATCCTGGGATCTCAAATTTTTGTCTTGGAAAACTATTTTTTGATAGCTATTACTTCTATTAGAAGGGTGTCAGTCAATAAAAGCCCCCTACATGATTTTCCACAGAGACAGAGTATCCTTACGAACAAACCCCTCCTTTTTACCAAAAGTATGTTCAGACTCTAATTTGAACCAATCCATAGAGCTACCAGTGTTTTTCCCTAACTATGAGAATAAGGCCGAATACATGATGCACCATCTAGATGTACATAGACAATTATGCTTCTAGTTGCATAGGACAAAGGACTTTAAAAAATCTGACCAACTATTTGTATCCTTTTTCAGATTCAAGGAAAGGTGCTCCAGTTTCTAAAGTGACACTTTCAAAATGGCTGTCAGATTGTATCCCCTTTGTTTACAAATCTCAAAACAAAGATATTTCCCATAAAATAAAAGGTCATTCTACAAGGGCAATTGCAACTTCTTCCACCTTTAGGGCTAGACTGCCCATTGATACCATTTGTGCTGCAGCAACATGGGCAAGACCACATACCTGTATCACTCATTACAAAGTCAATTTGTCCTCCAGTAACAGGGCCTCCTTTGGTTCCAAGGTTCTGAAGAATATTCTCCCTTGAGCCACCCAAGAAAGATGATGCTGGGGATGCTGGCCCAACCTGATAAGAATGAAGGCGAGATAGGACAACATCACATAAAGAAGTTATGTACTCACCATAACATTCCATGTGTGTTGTCCACCTCGCCTTTTGACTTACATCCCACTCTCCTTCCCCCAGCCTTTTGCTCCTGGAAGACCAAGTTGATACAATTGGCTACTAGTGTTCTCTGACCTTCTTGATTGCTCTGTTAAGTATTAAGCTACCTTTAGTTTGGAATTCCTTTGTATAGCTGCAAACAAGATCTGGGGAGCTCTTCTAGTGCATAATGGGATAGGGGATAGCCATGAGCTAGTGAAAGATCTCAGACTGGTGTATAAGTCCGAGTCAGATCCGAGGATCGAATCCAATCCCAACCTGCTAAGAATGAAGGCAAGATGGACAGCACATGGAACGTTATGTGAGTACATAACTTCTTTTTTTTGCACACCTTATGTTTTGTGGACGGGGAAACAAAATCTGAGGAAGTTGGGGAACTGCATTATGGGGAGGGAAGGATGCCCACAAGCTTTGCTGAAGACCTTGAGCTTTTGAAAAAGCTGAGATGGATCCAATACATCAGATCTGACCCCATCAGTGAGAATAAAGGTCGAGATGGACAACACACATGGAACTTTCTGGTAAGTACATAACTCCTTTTTTTCATATTATGTTTGGTTTGTTATAATTATTTAAATTGTATTTGTTTTTTCGTATTATTTTTTTAAGACTGTAAAATCATTGTTCTTAAAATAATCTGTAATTCTTTGGAGTTTTTCTCCCCAGGCCTCTGTTGAAAACGGGCTCATACTCTATTGGACTTTCCTGGTAAACAATTGTCAATAAAATAACAATAATAAAGTGCTCCATAGGTTCATAGGTTAGTACTAGGCTATCGGCCCTAGGGCCTATACAAGCCTAGCCATAACAATTCCCTGGCTGTTTCTTCCCACAATATTTACTTCCTTGTACCCCTGTCTAGCAGGGTGACTGACGTGATCCCCGGGGTGAATTTCCTTTCTCCCATCCAATTGTCAAGGTTCCTTTTGAAGAGGGCCAAAGAGGCGCTCTGCTTGACATGTATGGGAAGCCTATCCCAGAGTCTGGGGAATTCCACCTCAGAGTACTTGAAATTTGATTTTCTTCAACTGTTTTTTTTTTTTTTTTTTTTATAACTATTTTTCAATTTTTTTCTCAGTGTTAACCCCTTTCCCGTGGCTCTGCTTCCAGTTGTTAAATGCTGTCTTTAGTCTTCTAGTGTAGTTAGGTTAACCGTTTAGTAGTTTAACAATTTCAGAATTATAGAGTTAATTAATAGTCAAGATTTGATAGTTAATTAGTAGTTTAGCAGGTCGATAGTAGCTGTATTTATCCTTTAGCCTATGTAGTATCAGTACTGCTACTTAAGTGTGTGTTTTTTCCTTCAATTATCATAGAATTTGCTTCTCCATAGTGACAGAAAAATCTTATTAATCAAGCTTCAAAATGAGTACCATATGCAGACAGAAGATACCACCAGAACACCTGCAAACTGTGCGTTGTTTACTTGGCTATGCCCCATTTATCTGTGAGTTGTGAAATATGTGTGGGATTTATGCTTAGGGCCTTGTCTGACAGAAAGAACAAACTCATTTTGAAAGACTTCCTGCCACCAGAACCAAAGGTGGCTAAAATAAAGAAAGTATATGATAAACTTTCCAAACATAAGGATTCAGATACAATGAAGAGACAAATCCCCATCTCCAACTTCGACTCTGAAGGTTCCAAGGTTCGAAGAACACACAGCCCACACCCTGATGTATACCACACCATTAGATCCAGAGCCTTTGGATCCTATCATGATACCTGAATCCCCAAGGTAATTATCAGCTTTAGAGAAGCCAGATCTGTGCCTTCCATCTAGACCATCCTCAGCACTATCCATCACATCCTTCAGGTCTTACTAAAGTACTTCAGAGGCTGATTTGAAATGTCTAATGCAGAAATTTCTGTAGACAGTGATAGAAATGGCACTCATTCAGTCTCCTTTGGCACCGAAGGTAATCAGATCTGCCTAGATGTCCCTGATGATGGTTCTTTTGCTGGTTTGAATTTCGGCTGCAGTCGCTTTGGAATCATTGCTCCACCTGGATCCTGTTGCCTGAGTGCAGACCTATCTTAGGTTTGGCTTCGGGGTTTTTGGAGCTGACTCATTCAACTCCAGCATCGCCAGAACTGATGCAGTCTCAGAGACGAGGACTCAAGATGGTAACTTCAGCTCCATTGTCAGGGCCATTGGGTTCACCTCCTTTGATGGCCTTGGAGTCATCAGCTTTCGAGACCTTGATTCCTATTCCCTCATTAGAGACTTCCACCTTTATGGCTTTGGGCATCTGTCAGCAGCAGCGACTGCTTCTCTGAAGGTAAGGCTGGATCTGGTGGCCGGGGCAGTATCCTTGGATAAGATGGAGGTTGGATCAGCCTTTCTGGTAGTGGGAAGAATAACTGCCTCTCCCAAAAGAGTGACTCTGCAGGCTGCAATGAATATGGTTCTATTTCATGATTTCCACTCTCCCTTGTCTCCTTTATTAGATGTCACTTGGTTAGTCATCCTGTAAGCTTCAGCAGCTTCTGTCCCCTAAGGAGTTATGTGACACCTCCCCAAATGTGCCAAGAAGAGGATGTGCAAAAGAAAGCACTAAGACTCCCCGTTGGAGTCCCCCACTTCAAATACAGAGTTGGATTGAGAGGCTTTCCCAGAATCCTTTCTTGTGGATGCCTGTTTCATCATGATATTAGAGCTGATGTGCCAAAGGGGAGCCTGGCCTTTTGACCCCCCCCAGGACAAGATGGTATTGTTTGAGGCTTATATGTTGTCACCATCTACGTCCTGGGTGGTCCCTCCTGCGAATAAGTTGATTGACTTATCAGTTAGGAGGTTTTGGCAGGAACCCAACACGTTTGAAGCAGTCCCATGCAAACCCGACAAAATTCTAAATCCACCCGAAGACCAGTAACAGTGAGCCAGATCTCCTGCCGTTGACTCCATTATTGTAACAATGGCCACCAAAAGAGAGGTGTCCAATGATTCAGCCTCTATAAATTCCCCCAGCAAGGAGGCCAGTGTGATGGACAGATTTCCCACCCACCCTCTCTGTTCTTGTTTTGGTGTTAATCTTGGTGGCTTTGAAACTGCCCTCCCCTCTTGTAAGTTTGTATTTGTATACTCCTTTTGGGCTCACTCAACTGAGTGCAGTGAGATCATATTCTGATTTCAGGCACTCCTACTGTGTACAAAGAGAGCATTTGAGAAGGACAACCCCTATAGCCTCATAATCCTGCTGTGTTCCCTCCCTCACAAAAAAAAAAAAAAAAAAAAAAAAATTATATATATATTCAGCTGCTCTTATTGTAACTGTCTTAGTTGCTGTTCTGCATGCTGTTATCTGTTCAGTTGTTCTTACTCTGCACTTATTACTGCTTGTTAGTAGCCTTCTAATTTAATGCCTTCTGCACTTGTTTTTAGTCATTTGTTAATTTAATTGCATTTAATTAAACTGTATTTGCCATAATATTGATACACGTGTGCTAGCCTGCACTGCATTTGAATTGTATTTACTGCTGTTTTAACTGCTTTTCTGTAAAAAAAAAAAAAAAAAAAAAAAAAAAATTCCTAGCTTGTTTCCTGCCTTTCCTGTAACTTATCTAGTCCAGATACAGACATGCTGTATCCAGGAATATTTGTAAGCTCCTGTGCCCCCTCAAGCCTTTCTATGTTGGAGGGAAACCTTCTAGCTTATCAGTGGGAGTGGTAAGCACTAGGTAGCCTATCTACCACAGGAGGAGAGGTTTCTGGCCCAGAAATTATAGTTTATTGGTCGTTTGGGAAGCTCTTCCATCTCTTTCAACCTTCTGATTCAAAAGCCTGTGTTTGTGCTTGTTTCCTGCCTTTCCTGTTACTAGTCTAGTCCAGGTACAGATTTGCTGTATCCAGGACTCTTTGTAAGCTTCTGAGCCCCCCAAGCCTTTCTGTGTTGGAGGGAAGCCTTCTAGCTTATCTTTGGGAGTGGTAAGCATCAGGTCTACCACGAGAAGAGTGGGATGTTATGTGATCCTATCTCGCCTACATTCTGACTGATGGGTTCGGAGCCGATCCCTCGGCTCCGACTCGGCACGCTTATGCCAAAGAGCGAAGTCTCTTATTGGCTGAGCTTACTATATCCTAGGTTGCACCACTACCAGTCCCCCAGATCTCGTTTGCCGCTAACTTGCGAAGACGTGGTCTCGAGCTGGCTGAGCTGAGTAGTATTTATTTACTAACTTTTTTCTGTCAGAATTTTGCTGTTCTTGTCATAAAAAGCTGTTTTAACGGCTATTCTTCACTTTGTGGTGTGTTTGGAGTTTTGTGAGAACTTTGTAGTGTGATTGGGCGTTGATTTGATTTCAGGCCTCCTTTATCTTAGGGCCTTCCCGGTCAGTCAACCCCCCCTTAAACCTTAGAGGGTTTCAAAGTACCCTTGACTTAATTGTTACAGATTGTTTACCTAATCGGCAGCTGTAAACCGATTTTTAGGTAGTGTCAGTTGATTAGAAAATCAAGTGGATAGTGTTGGTTTTTCTGTCAGGGATTACTGTTTTTTGCTATAATGTCTCAGAATCCTAGGCCTTCGGGCTTCAAAAAATGCACCAAATGTAATTTTAAAATGTCAATCACAGATGACCACTCTCTGTGTTTATTGTTTGGGTGCAAAACATTTACAAGAATCATGCAGCGTGTGTCACGCTTTTTCCTCAAGGGTCCTCCAGGAGAGGAAAAATAAACTTATTCTTAAAGGCTTAATTAAACCCTCTTTCAAGAGGCTCTAGCATCCTCTCCTTCTCCAACCAAAGAAGAAGCGCTCCGACCAGTCCGCCGGATCCGGCCGCCAAAAGACATAGGCAGGCTTCTCCTTCGGCTCCAAGGACTTCGGAGCCGAGGGCGGAACGGTCTGCCTCGATGCCACCAGTCTCGACTCCTCTGGCTTCGGAGCCGATGGCTGGGGTATCGAGAAGTCACCTTCGCCGGCACCACTGGTCTCGGAGCCGACTAGGGTTGCCCGCTCAGACACTTCCTCCTCGGCGCCGAAGTCCTCCTCGGCACCGATGGAACCTAGTGTGGGTATTCATCGAGTCGCCTCGGAGCCGGTCCCCTAGTCCTTTGGGGCCGTTGGAGAGGCCATCTCGAACCCGTTCAGTATCCTCTAAGTCCTCGAGGATGTCGGATTCGGATATAGACAGGGTGCTCCAAAGACTGTTCCAGTCCCCAGTCTTTCAAAAATTTGTTTCGGCTCCGACCCAGTTGGCTTCGGAGCCGATAGCCCATGCCCATCCCATGGCTATTCCTCCTCCGACCGCTTCGGCTCTGTCGGAGCAGGTGCTGTTGGAGCCGGTGGAGATCTTAGGGTCGGCTCACCCTTACTCCAACCCGGCCTCGGGTCCGAGTTTGGTACACGGACTTCTTCGGCTGGACCCGGGGTGATGTTTCGACCTATGCTGTTCCGAGCCTCCTCTCGGTGCTTCGCGGGATTGCCGCCTGCTATCATGGTTTCGAGACCGGACACTCCCAGGATTCTGGGGTCCGCTTTCAGAGCTATGAGGAGTGCCTTGGCCAAGTCTTCGCCATCTCCGGCTTTACTGCACCTTCCCTGGGCGTGGAGACTGGGTCTTTGGCAGTTCCCTGTCCGTAGGCAGCGGAGCCCCTGGGCCTGAGGTTACCCCATTGGGGTTCCCTCCTCCTGAGGGTTCTTCGAGTTGTCTTCGGAGGAACCCCAAGGAAGAGATCGTGCAAGAGGAAGCACGTGGACTCCCCAAGTATATTACATCGGACACTGATCTTGATGATGGAGGGGTCCCCGGTCGCCTCGGATGATGTCTCATTTGCAGACATCTTAGAGATCCTCAAACAACGAGGCGGCTGGATATCCAAACCCCTCTGCTGATGAGTCAGTGCTCCTCAAGGCCTTTGGGGCTCAGCCCTCCGCCTCTTAGGTGTCTCCGCCTTCGACGAGCTCCTGGATTTAGTTTGTCAAGGGCGGGAACATCCAGATACCGTGGAACCAGTCCCTTCTCGCCTAATAAATTTTTATCTGCTCCACCGAAGGAGTTCCTCACTAAAGGTGTGGCTGTAGATGCCATGGTGGTGGCATCTGCTACACAACAGGACGTGGCAGAGGCTTCAACGTCCGTCCATCCTCCTAATAAGGAGTCTAGGAGCATGGACAGGTACGGGAAGCGCACCCTGACTTCAGCGGCCTTTACTTTAAGGTCTCTGAATTATTTGGCACATTTTACCAGGCTTCAGAGGGATCTGGTCAAAGAGCTGTCAGATTCCCTCTCGGGTAACCTACCTCAGCAGGTAGCCCAGTCGGTTAGCTCTCAGTTGGCTATCCCTACGTCAATTTCTAACTCGTCCATGAGGCTCATTTCCTATGCGGCCGAAGGGGCGGTAGAGCGGCAGGCACAGGCGTGGCTCACGGAGACAAGCCTGGCTCGCTGTGTCAGTTTCATGGAGGCCTTCAAGTCTTCCTTCCGACGCTCCCTTTGATGGGTCCTCTTTGTTTGGACCCAAGGTTAAAGACACCCTTACCCGCTGTGAGCAAGAGGGAAAAACTTTATCTGCCGTAGGTGCCTTATTCCACTCCCTTCGGCCTTATCCCAAGGCCAAAGGAGGGGGAAAATGTGGTTCCAAAATCACGTAAGTTTTTTCTCAACAGCAGGAAGATTCCCTTCCAGAGGCAGAGGACGGGGAAATTTTTCTGGGAGACGCCGTCCCAGAGGCGGCAGAGGGCCCCGCAATTCTGAGACCGCGAGTCCTTTCGTGGCTCTTCAGCCTCCCACACATCATGAGGGATTGCCCGGCTGTGCTGCTCCGGAGCCAGTCGGGTGCCGCTTTGCCAAGCACCTAAAAGCCTGGGAGTCAATCACTCAGGACAGATGGGTGCTTCGGATCATTGCCGGAGGTTACACCATCCCATTCACATGCTCACCCCACCGCCCAAAAAATACCGGACCCACCACCCAGTCAAAGGGAAATTGCAGCCGCAGAAGCTTTAAAGCTGCTAGAAAAGGAGTCATCCAACCGTCCCCACAGACCAGATCGGATCTGGAAATTACTCCAGGTTCTTTTAGTGCCAAAAGACAGGGACCTGAGACCAATATTGATCTCAGCAAACTGAACCAATCCGTCACGAATCCAAATTCCGAATGGTCACGTTGCAATCCATTCTCCCATTGTTGGAGAAGGAGGTTTGGATGTGCTCCATAGACCTCAAGGACGCCTATTATCACATACCGATTCATCAGGCGTCCAGGAGGTATCTGCGCTTCAGCCTGGGAGTCAGTCATTTCCAATTTTGTGCTCTGCCCTTTGGTCTCACCACAGCCCCCAGGGTGTTCACCAAGTGTTTGGCAGTAGTGACTGCTCACCTGAGGAGTCTGCGATTCCAAGTGTTTCCCTATCTGGACGACTGGCTCCTGACTGCCACCACCAGGCATCTACTAATGGACAACCTCAAAGCCACCATCTCCTGGGTGCTTCCTGGGGATTACATTCAATTGGTCAAAGTCTGTCTTGCTGCCCTCTCAGCATAAGGTTCATAGGAGCAGAGATAGACTCAAAATTGATGCTGCTTTCTTCCTACCGAAAGGATCCAAACTTTACAGGGCCAAGTTCAAGCTCTGATTTCAAGATCCAAAGCCCCAGCCAGGATGGTCCTACAAGTTTTAGGTTCAATGTCTGCCACGGTTCTTTAGTTCCTCTGGCAAGATTGCACATGAGGATTCTTCAGTGGCTATTGTCAACTCAATGGTCCTTTCAGGACCTTCCCTCAATCATCACATCATGATTACAGAAACATGCAAACGGGACCTTCGCTGGTGGCTTCAGACATCCAATCTAAATCATGGAAGCCCCTTTGTTATTCCCTCTCCAGTGGTTACCCTGACGACAGATGCCTCCCAGATAGGGTGGGGGGGGCATTGTCTGGGCAGGTTAGTTCAGGGCTCCTGGCTTCCAGACAAAGCTCTTCTCCACATCAATGTGTTGGAAATGAGGGCTGTACTTCTATCCCTACAGGCCTTACACAAGTTTCTTCCTCAGGGCATCATCGCCATCCACACAGACAACATGTCGGTGGTCTGGTATCTGAACAAACAAGGAGGGACCAGATCTTACCCCTTTGCAGAGAGGCCATGAGGGTGTGGGAATGGGCTGTAGCTACCAACCGCTTCTTGGTAGCGACCCACATTCCGGGAAATCAAATATATTGGCAGCCAAATTGAGCAGGACAATTCTCCTCACGAAAGTGGTCCCTAAACGAAACAGTAGCAGCTCAGGTTTTCAGGAGATGGGGAACGCTGCTGCATCTATTTGCAACACCACTAAACACGGTGCAAAATGTTCTTCTCCTTGACTCCACATCAAGGGAAGCAGCTATGGATGCTCTAGCACAACCTTGGCCAACAGGGCTACTTTATGCCTTTCCTCCGATACCACTCTCTCCAAAGTCATTCAAAAGCTTCTCAATTGGGGTCCACAGTGATACTGATTGCTCCATACTGGCCTCGCCAGGTATGGTTTCCTACCTGAAGAAACATGCTGGACGATCCTTGGACGTTAGATCTAACTCCGGATCTGCTAATCCATCAGTCGGGACGACAGCATCAGTCCCTACACTCCTTGAAGCTGACAGCCTGGCTTCTCCACTTCCGACCTTAGTCAGAAGTCACACATTAGACCCGAAGTTATTCACATTTTATCTTCAGCCCACAAACCCACCACTAACAAATTGTACCTCAGTAAGTGGAAGAGGTTTGCTATCTGGGCTCAACTCAGGGCTTAGACCCTATCACTGCTCCAATCCGGAAGTTTTGAAATTTTAACATCCCTGTTTAATCAAGGATCTTCTGTCTCTACTATTAAAGTCCAACTAGCTATCTCTAAATTCCACGAATCCATGGATCCTCCATTGATCAGCAGCAGATTATGCATGACCTTTATTATAGGTGCGGCCTGTTAAGACCCCCAGTTTTCATCCTGCCTCCGTGGGATCTTTGATTTGGTGCTTCGTGCATTAACATCTTCCCCTTTCAACCTGCTGCTACATGTGACTTAAAATATCTGTCTTGGAAAACTGCCTTCTTAGTTGCAATTACTTCTGCAAGAAGAGTTTCAGAGCTTCAAGCCCTATCTATTAAACCACCGTAGTTGATTTTCCATAAGTATAGAGTATCACTTAGACCTAATCCATCCTTTGTCCCAAAGGTCTGTTCTAATCTCTGTCTTCAACAATCTCTGGAGCTACCAGTTTTCTTCCCAAAATTCTCCAATGAAGCAGAATACACTCTCCATAAATTGGATGTTCACAGGCAGTTGCTTCTATTTAGACAGGACTCATCAATTTCGTAAGTCAGACCAATTGTTTGTGTCCTTCTCAGACAGTAAATTGGGTAAAACCATTACAAAAGCTACCATCTCCAAATGGATTAGAGATTGTATAACTCAGGCTTATTCTTCTTGAATAAGCAACTTACAACATCTATCAAAGCTCACTCTACCAGAGCTATGGCGACTTCTATAGCTTTTCATTCCAAGCTCGCTATATCGGAGATTTGTGCTGCGGCTACTTGGTCAAATCCGCACACTTTCATTTCCCACTATAAATTGGATGTGGCATCTAAAGGGCGAGCATCATTTGGTTCCACGGTACTCAGGAGTGTTTTCCAGTGAGCCACCCAGGATTCAGGTGCTAGGACGCTGTCCCATCAGTCAGAATGTAGGCGAGATAGGATCACATAACATCTTTTAGTTATGTACTCACCATAACTTCAGATGTTTGGGATCCATCTTGCCTACATTCCTAATACCCACCCTCCTTCCCCCTGCCTTGGAGATCAGAGAGATTGAACGGTTTGAGTTCTACTGTTTTATCTTGTTTCATCTGACGATGTTATATAAGCAGGGCGTGCATGTGTGCATGTGTGCGGACAAACTAGATCTGGGGGACTGGTAGTGGTGCATCCTGGGATATAGTAAGCTCAGCCAATAAGAGACTTCGCTCTTTGGCATAAGCGTGCCGAGTCGGAGCCGAGGGATCGGCTCCGAACCCATCAGTCAGAATGTAGGCGAGATGGATCCCAAACATCTGAAGTTATGGTGAGTACATAACTAAAAGTTTTGGCCCATAAATTGTAGTTTATTGGCCGTTTAGGCAGTTTTCCATCTCTTTCAACTTGTTGGCTTAAAAGCCTGCATTTGTGCTTGTTCCCCACCTTTCCTGTAACTAGTCTAGTCCAGGTACAGGTTTGGTGTATCCAGGACTCTTTGTAAGCTTCTGAGTCCCCCAAGCCTTTCTGTGTTGGAGGGAAGCCTTCTAGCTTATCAGTGGGAGTGGTAAGCATTAGGTAGCCTATCAACCACAAGAGGAGTGGTTCCTGGCCCAGAAATTGTAGCTATTAGCTGTTTGGGCAGTTTTTTCCCATCTCTTTCAACTTTCTGGTTTAAAAGCCGCACTTGCGCTTGTTTCCCACCTTTCCTATTACTAGCCTAGTCCTGATACAAAGTTGCTGTATCCAGGACTGTTGGTAAGCTTCTGAGCCCCGCAAGCCTTTCTGTGTTGGAAGAAAGTCTTCTAGCTTATCAGTGGGAGTGGTAAGCACTAGGTAGCCTATTTACCACAAGAGGAGTGGTTCTGGCCCAGAAATTGTAGTTTATTGGCTGTTTGGGCAGTTTTTTCCATCTCTCTCAACTTTCTGGTTTTAAAGCCCGTGTTTGCGCTTGATCCCCACCTTTCCCATAACTAGTCTAGTCCAGGTAAAGATTTGCTGTAGGCAGGACTGTTTGTAAGCTTCTGAGCCCCCCAAGCCTTTGTGTTGGAGTGCAGTCTTCTAGCTTATCAGTGGGAGTGGTAAGTACTAGGTAGCCAGTCTACCACAAGAGGAGTGGTTCCTGGCCCAGGAATTGTAATTTATTGATCATTCGGAAAGTTGTCCATCTCTTTCAACTTTCTGGTTTAAAAGACCACATCTGCGCTTGTTTCCCATTTTTCCTGTAACTAACCTACTGGAAAGCACTAGAAAGCCTTAAACTGATACAAGCCTTCTAGCTTAAAAGAGAGACTTTGGAGTGATTGAGTATCAGTTTTCTGTATTTTCTTGCTGTACTTAACTGTTTTCAGCCTAAACGCTGATTTGCCAGCACTTATTGTGATTTAAAAGCTTGTTTTTTTCACATATTGTACTTATTTGACTGCCTGCACTTTTAAAAAGTTGTTTTTTGTTTAAATAAATTGTTTAACTGTTGTAGGCTACACACTAAAGTGCGATAGTGTTTTCTGATCGCTTGTAGTCGTTTAAAGCTGTTTTAAGTGTACTTTTTACTGTTTTTGCCTTATCTTTTAAAAAAAAAATGTTTTTCTTGTTTCCCGCCTTTCTAAGGTAATATAGTCCAGTTTTCAGGCTAGTGCTGAATTCAGGGCTGTGTTACAAGTTTCTGAGTTACCCATACCTTACTTGGATAGAGGGAAGTTTCTCTGTTCACCTGTGAGAGAGGGGAACTTTAAACAGCCATCTGTTCCTGGAGGAGTGGTTCCAGCCCAGAAGTTAGTAGTTTAAAAACCGCGTTTGCATGGTTTTGTGCACCAGGCAGCATCGGTTAGCTAGGGTTAAATTATTCCCGGCTCCACTAAGTCTCCTCTTCAGTTTTTCACTTGAAACTAGTCTAACTCTCAACCTAAGCACTCAAAAAGCATCCTACAGTCCAGCACTTGCTCAGACCTAATAGCAAGCACTAATTTACCCTGACACTTGACTGCCTAGCAGGGCAAGGCTCTTTATCCACCCCTCACCAACCAAGCGACTAAGCAGCTCACCCTACTATTCAGGCATGACTAAAGGGCAACTTCAGGTGTACTCTCCAGTCCACCTGGTGAATCTGGGTATCCTGAGGCACTGTTACAACTGCCTCATGTACACAGACAGCCCTCTCCTCCTACCACAAAACACTAACATATGCGAGAGATGCAATTATACAGCCAAACTGGAGGCTAAGGTCTCTCCACCCAAGACTGGAACAGACAGTCATGAGGAGAAGGTTAACACTTGCACCACACCTCCAGCCTCACATAGACGTACTAAACCAGCACTGGTAAAAAATACACATAAATACACAAAATCATACTCGGAGGCTCTAAATACAAACCTGCAAAAGCATCAGAGAGCTCCAAAGCAGACATCTACAAAACCTGCACCTCCCGTCACAAACCAGGCAACACATAAAACACAAAATCAATGTGCCGCACAATCACAACCCTTAAGGCGAAATAACATACCTAACACACTAGTAATCAGTGACTCAATAGTCAGGCACACTGACGCCCCACTCACTAGGCTGGACAAGGAGAAGGTTACTGTTAGCTGCTTGTCGGGAGCCAGAATCCGCCACATAACACAAGCACTCAGGTCACTCCAGAACAAGTACAAATATGATTCTGTCATTGTTCATGTTGGTGTGAATGACCTGAGACGTACCTCCCTGGATTACATGAAAAGAGACATGGAAGAGCTCTCTGATCACGTAGCCCAGGCGGGTATGATCCCTGACCCTGAGTAGCATCCTGCCCTCATCAAGAATGATACCTCAGTATAAAGAAAAAAATGATCAATTTCAACAATTGGCTAAGCTTTTGATATCATTCAAAGGGGATCCAGTGTCTGTCAGCCTGGGATGACATGCTCAACAAGCCGCGTTGCTTCGCAAGAGACAGCTTGCTCCTATCACCCCTTGGCTTTCGAATACTGGCCAAGGCTCTTGCTGCCCCCATAGTGCCTTTTTTAGGCAATGCTCAAAATTCAAACCCACCTCTGTAAACAGTACAAGTAAAAAAATGAGGGTTATGCTACTCAATGCCAGGAGTTTAAATCTCAAAATGCATGCGCTCGAAACACTCCTAAGTATGGAGAACGTCGACATCTGTGCAGTAACTGAAATCTGGTTCAAGGCTCTATTGAGCACTCCAGCACTACTGGGCTATAAGTCATGCCACACATTTCGGCCACAGAACATGGACCGAAACACAAAAGGAGGGGGTGTATCCGTATTCATTAAGGATACCCACACCTCCAGGTTAGTGGTGCAGCATGATACCTCTGAGATCATCCATGTGCAGCTAACATCGGGCAAATCTGCAATGCAAATTGTGGCCTATTACAGATCACCCTCCATGACATAGGACCACCACTCTGCCTTTCTGGAGACACTGGAAAACATAAAGGTCCTACCAAACATCCTGATATTGGGCAATTTCCATTACCCTACTAGTAACTGGGAAAACTACTTGAGTACAAACTCCCAGGCTCAGTGCTTCCTGGAATTTATCAACTCAAATGCCCTGGATCAGCTGGTAAACTCCCCTACCAGACGCCACAACATATTGGACCTGGTCATTACCAACATGGGTGACAGGTGTTCCATACCAGAGGTCAACCCGTCACTGGTTAGATCAGACCATAAACTAATCACCCTGGATGTCCCACACCCCACCCCCAACCAAGGAAACCACAGTGAAAAACTTTTTTCTAAAGCAAATTTCACCTTACTTAAGGCAGAGTTGGTAAGTTTCACAGCCCCACGCTAAAGGATAATACTGCCCAAAATGCAGAATCCTTTACAATTGCACTCTATGAGCACCTACAAGGATGCATGGATCGTGCCATCCCTAGCAAAACCAAGACTCACTCCCCTAAGAGAAGGAAACCACTCTGGTGGATCCCTGACATAAACAGGTTATACAACAAAAGGAGGAAACTAGTTCAGAAAAAAAGTAAATCCCAAGAAGGAAAGACATCCCTGATCAGTATCAGTAAGAAACTAAGGTCCTTCATAAAATCATCCAAGGCTAACTTCGAAAGAAAAATAGCCAAGGATTCGAAAGATAACCACAAAGCCTTCTTTAGCTATGTCAAGAAATCTAAGTGGCAACTCACAGATATGCTCTGAGCTAGTGCAAAATAGCACAAAATATACTGAACCTACTGATATTGCCAACATCATGGCAGATAGATTCAGTGCAAACTTCACCTCCCTCTCACCTTCAAAAGGGCCCACAACAATACCAGAAAAGTGTAGTGTCCCAGAAATCACAGAAGCACAGGTGAAAACAGCCCTTTCAAAAGCCAAAAACACAGCATTATTGGGGCCAGATGGTGTCCCAGGCTGCGTCTTGTACGAACTACAGAACAAACTAACCCCCCACCTAAACACGCTGTTCAACCTCAGCCTCTCGATAGGCTACGTGCCAATAGAATGGCACACAGCAACGATTATTTCGCTGCACAAATGAGGGGCCACAACTGACCCTGGTAACTATCGCCCCAGAAGCCTGACTAGCCTGGTTTGCAAGGCTATGGAGCGCATCATCATAGAACTCATTAACCAAGACATTGGGAACCTCCAAACACTTGACCCAACCCAGTTTGGCTTTGTTAAGGGAAGATCATGCCTACTAAAGCTGGTTGACTTCTTTGAGACAGTCACCAAGGCCATAGACGTGGGAAAGGTGGTTCACACAGCCTACCTTGATCTCGCCAAGGCGTTCAACACCATTCCTCACTCGGGTATTATAGAAACACCCACCAGCCTGAACATAAACCCCTACGTCACAAGATGGGTTGCCAACTGGCTTACAGACAGAACTCACACGGTAAGAATAGCAGGCTCCAGGTCCGACTCTAAACCAGTCACAAGTGGTGTCCCGCAAGGCTCGGTTCTGGGACCCCTACTGTTCTGCATATATCTGCATCTGTACTGTGAATTATAAAACCCTCTGCCTAATACTGAACAACCTGTGTTATCAGTTCTCTGCATTAATCATGAAATGTGCTTAATAGTAGCCTCTATGCCTAAGTAGGATACCTATTCTGACTCTAAACAAACTGTTTCCCTCCCTTATCTCCTCACAGGCAGCCCCTCTCTCTAGCAGATTTCTCCGCGTGGCTCCCTAGACCCACAAAGCTGCTTCCTGAACTACAATCTGGTGCGAACGCACAGAACAGCCCATGAACTTTAAAAAAATAAACTACCCACTGAAAGTGTTTCAGGGTAAAGACTACTGCTTTAACTACTATGTACTAGGCAGGAATAGCGTCTAGCCGGCAGTAACTTGACAGTACCTTTAAACAAACTTTTAGCTTAATCTGTAATCATATAAAATTATATCAGGTCTACAGCCTAGATCTAAAGTTATACAGTGGAAAATACGTAGTACTCCCATTAAAATTATATCTTTTTCTGGCTATATTAATTACTTAAGGAACAGACAAAAAAACTTACTGTTACTGGCTTTAAGACCCTGTGAACTCCTGGCGGTGTATTCTACCGCTTCGCTTGCCGCTTCTCGCTCCGCTCCCCACCCTGCCCCCATATCCCACCCGCCCCCACTACTGCTACATTTATAGGGCTAGTTAGCTCCTCCCACCTTCCCCCTAGTAACTAGGACCGCCCTGTAACTTAGTAATTCTCCTCCCCCACTCTGGGCCCTCTTTCAATACTACGTTACACCTTCAATTCCTCCCCCCACCAGACCCTTATCCTCCTCACACCATGGTCAAAACTACATCTACAATTACCCCTATTATAATAATACCCCTTCTTATTGCTCATTTCTTAACAAGTTATGAAAAACAAACTCTGCTAGGCATCTCCTTCCCCAAGGGTCACACCAGCACCTACCCAAATCTCTCTGCTAGTCATGCCACACTTCTTCCCCTTCCTGACAATACATCATCCCCCAAAATTGTGCATCTCAACCTCCGCCATCCTAAAGTAACCAATACCAAAGCCAACCTTAAAATCCTAAACAAGCTACTGAGATTCCTTGATCACCTGAAAAAATGTATCATCATAGATGGCGACATCCACCCCAACCCAGGTCCACCCACAGTCTTAGACTTGAACGCCCCTAAAATAGCTCGAAGTTCTTCAGATTCCCTACTCATACTTCACCTTAATATCAGGAGTATAAACAATAAGGTCCATAACCTACATGCTATGTTAGCCACTCATTCTCCAGACATTGTATGTCTATCGGAAACATGGCTAAAACCCTCTACCAAAGATGAAGAGATTCTGGCACCTGGGTACAATATTCTCAGGACTGATCGGACAAAAAAAAAGGGTGGGGGCATAGCTGTTATGTTCAGGAATACATTGAATATTATAAGGAACCCACTACAACCTCCCAAAGTTTCAAATATAGAACTTATTGCCCTTAAGATATGCCTCAACACCCAGAAATGCATTAACCTTATAGGAATCTATATCCCACCAGGGAAGAACACTGAAAACCTGGAACAAACACTCTGCTGGTTGTCCACCAATTACCCCCAAGAAACCATAGTACTTGGGGATGTCAATATAGACTGGTCTCACTGTTCAGCCCACATAACCCCACATCCTATTAACTTATATGGTTTCTCCCAAAACATTCTATCCCCAACTAGAATTGGAAATACCGGCAAAAGAGAGTACCATTGACTGGATACTCACCAACAAGGGTTCACAGAATTATACCTCTGGGACCCTCCCAAATGACCTCAGTGACCACCTCATAACTTATATCATTAAACATAAATGTCCAACTACTAGCCCCCCCATATACAGACTAGTTAGAAACAAAAAGAAATTTGACCCACAACTATTCCGTGCAGAACTCAAGTCCTGTAACTGGTCTATCCTAAAACCTACCCTCCAGGAGAGCGTTTCCTACTTTAATGACATGTTCCTTAACATACTTGACTCTCATGCCCCCAGTCGTCTGATTAGATCCAAGGAACGGATAGCCCCCTGGCTAACTAGTCATACTAAAACCAAAATTAAACTCCGAGACCAGGCCTGGGATAAATGGAGAGCTACTAAAACTCCCCAAGATCGCATCAAATTTCAACAGCTCAGGAACACCACTAAATCAGCGATTACCCAGGATAAAAAACAGTACTTCTGCCACCTTCAGAATAAGCACCAACAGAATCCAAAGAAGTTCTGGGCAGGATTTAACAATCTTCTCCATCCAGGTAAATCCCCCACCCCCACCCCTGAGAAACTAATTGGGAAAGACCCAGTAGATATAGCCAACACCTTTAACTCTTTTTTTACTGAGACCATCCAGTCTCTAGCTAGTCAGTTAACTACCTCCTCAACTCCCTCCTCCCATAAGAATAACTCTGCTCCTCCCTCCTTTAGCCTAGAACCGGTTTCCACAGCCTATATTTGCACCCTCTTAAAAAAACTGAAACCAACTACCCTAGCAGCAGATCACCTCCCAGCGGAATACTTACAAATTGCGTCTGACACAATCGCCTATCCCATATCAATCCTAATAAACAGGACTATAACTGAAGCCACCATCCCCTCTATTTGGAAAGTTTCTTACATTATCCCACTTCATAAAGGAGGTAACTCCACGGAAACTTCCAACTACAGACCAATAGCAATACTGTCTCCTCTAGCTAAAATTATGGAAAGATGTGTTCACAAACAACTACTACACTACCTAACCCTTCATAATCTCCTGTCTAAATGCCAGCACGGCTTTCGCCCTCATCACAGTACAACCACTGCTCTACTCTCCTTCATTGACTCCATCAATAACAACCGTAATAACAAACTAATATCCTCCGCCCTCTTTCTGGATCTATCAAAGCCTTGACATGGTGAATCACCAGCTCCTCCTCTCCACCCTAGAAAGCCTACATCTTGACAACCTAGCCCTAAGCTGGTTTAAGGCTTATCTCTCTGGTAGGCTACAAGCTGTCCAGTGGCAAAACAGACTATCTGACCTGCTCCCAAACACCATTGGTGTTCCTCAGGGCTCGATACTTGGTCCCCTTCTTTTTTCCATCTTCATTAACGATCTCCACTCTGTCATCCCTAAAGCCACCTGCATTCAATACGCGGATGACTCAACCCTGATCTGCTCTGACGCCTCTCTCCCAAAACTACAAACAGCTACTCAACACTGTTTTACTATAGTTGAAAAATGGTTCTCCGATCTGAAACTCATACTCAATCCATCAAAAACCAAACTACTTCTATTCTTCCCCATCATACCCACACCACTAGATAAAGAACTTCCTATTCCAAATAATATCTCCTCTCATGTTGAATCCATCAATGGTACTATCATTGAACCTGTCTCTAGCACCAAACTATTAGGTGTCACCATTGACCACAAACTCAAATTTGACTTTCACATCAGCCATACCATTAAAACTGTTAACAAGAAACTCGGGTCCCTGTATAGAATAAAAAACTACCTTACCCCGAATACCAAACTCACTATCGCTCGAACACATCTCCTCTCCACCCTCTTGTACGCCTCTCCAGTACTCTCCTTTCTTAAAAAGCGTGAACTCAATATGCTTACTGTTGCCTATAACCACATCGCCAGATTTATTACAGGAACTCCATATCGAACTCACCACTGCCTTAACCTTAAGAAAATTGGCTGGTTAGAATTGCCCAACCTTCTCAAACTAAACCAACTCACTGAAGCTTTTAAAATAATAAACCACCCAGATAGAACTCCATCACTGAGTAGTATACTGATCCCCTATACCAACCTTAACTGCCTTCGATCGTCAAACAGTGTTCAAATACTCACCATTAAAGCAAAGAATATGGGCGGTGATGCTCTCTATGCTAATTCCATTGGAAAGCCTTGGAATTCACTTCCAAACCATATAAGAAATATGACTTCACTTAACCAATTCAAAAATAATCTCAAAGAATATCTTAAGTCACACTGGCTGTGTCCCTGTACTGAACCAGACTAACCTAGAGACTCGCTCCTCTCAATCCGCCACCCCCTCTCTGACTTCATTTCCTTTAATTCTGGTCCCTCTATGTTATCACCTCAACCTTATAATTGAATATTTAATGTTTTTATAATCAAAATGTATAGCCTGCTGCAATTGTTTTTTTTTCTCATCCTATGTTAATCCTACCTCATTGTGTGTAATTTGTATAGTTGTCATGTCATTATGTTGGAGCTTTTCTCCCCGGGCCTCTACTGAAAAAGGACATGTATCCAGCTAGACTAGCCCGGTCAACAAATGTAAAATAAAATAAAATAAAATAATAAATAAATAAAATATTTCTCAGAAGTATAGGCAAACACAAGAGGACTATGGCTAACCAAGTTCGCTGATGACTGCAAACTGGGAGCCATAATTGATTCTCTGGCTGACATGGACATCCTTCAAAAAGGCCTTACTGAGACAGACACCTGGTGTCAAAGTCATGGCCTCAAGCTAAATGCCAAAAAATGCATAGTCATCCTGTTTGGGAAAAACAAAACACCCAGTAATTACCACATAGGCAGTAGCCCAGAAGAGGTAATAAGAGATCTGGGGACTCAGGTAGATAGTAATCTCTCCTTTGACAATCATATTGCCAAAGTAGTTAGGAAATCCTTCTATGTGTCCCATCTAATTACTAAGGGGTTCGCATCTAGAAATAAAGAGGTTATAGTGCCCCTCTACTCGTCACTCATCAGACCCATCATAGAGTACAATGCCCCATTTGGGATGTACCTCACAAGACACTTCCAAGAGCTGGAAAGACCACAAAAGCATCTCACCAAGAGGATTACTGGCCTGAAACATATGTCCTATGCAGCCCGACTGAAAAAACTCAGGCTGTACTCAGTGACATATCACTTACTCAGACGTGATCTCTGCCTGACTTACAAAGCCATGTCCAACTCAGAATTGATGGACATGCTCCTCCTAAAGAAATCCAAGTCACTGTGAGCCACATGCTCTAGTGAGCTAAACCTCGCCACAACAATAAATAAAATATGCTGGAGGGATAGAGACTCCCCATGCTTTGGAACAAAATTCCAAACTACATTAGGCAGAGCCCCTCACTAACACTCTTCAAGAGAAGCCTTGACAAGTGGATGGGTAACAGAAAATACACCCCTGGGATCACTTCATTGGCTCTGCTTGACAGAGGCTCAATTAATTAATCAATGGGGCGGTGAACGCTGACACACTCTGGCTAGGCTTATAAATGCCCTCTGACAGATAGCCTAGTACCTACCTATGAACCTATAGGAAAGCAGGCATATACTTTGGGCACCTTCGCTTTGAGATCAATGAACTATGCCACACACATGAACAGGTTTGAGAGAGATTTGTCCCAACAGACCCTATCCAGTCTTAAAGCTCTACTTTTGACATAGTCCAAAGCTCTGCTTATGACAGAGCCCAAGAAGCAACTAGAAGCTATCTTGAGTACCATGTCTAGTATCAGAAACATATTCATGGGACTAATGCATAACACATTGGATGGAGTTGCCAGGGCAACTGAGACTGGCATTGCAATGAGACATTATGCCTGGCTGCGTCTATGTGATCTCACAGATGTGTGGTTGGGCCTGTGTGATTTTGTGGACAACTTCAAAGCAGTTTGTATGAATTTCTCATTTGAGGGGTATTCTGCATTTGGCTCATCTCTGTAAGAGAAAACGCAGAAGCGTGAACAAGATGGTAAGACTCTTTTCTGACATCAGAGTGAAGCTCAAGGCTCTGTAGAAATCTGACAGCAGGAACAAAAAATACCTTGTTCACTCTAGTTTAGGAAGCCTAATTGCCAGTGGCTTGTTTCACCTTCTGACACTGGCGGCTGTGGCAGAGGTGGCCCCTTCAATGAACACAAGCTGAGGGGGTCCACAAAAGCAGTGATATTGAGGGCCCTTTTCAGACAGGAGACCACAAAATCCATAAAGATCTACTTGACTTCTCCACTCTGGAGGCAGTTGGAGGTCATCTCTCCCTCTACCTAGCAATGTGGCAGGCCATCATGCATGACACATGGGTAAGAAGGATAATGTCTGGTGGCTATTTCATTCCATTTTTTTTTGTAACTTCTTCCAAGTCCAGATACCACATTGCCAGACTTTCCAACCAGTATTGCAAAAGTCATTGAAAAAGAGAGAGCTTCTCTTCTCACCAAAGGAACCATCTAAGAAGTCCAACCAGTCAGAGAGGGTCAAGATTTTATTTGAAGAGCTGATGTTGTCCTTTTCATTCTTCCTGAATGTATGGGTTATGGATCCGACCCGGCCACATATCAGAGACTTCTGTATCTAACTCTCAAGCTCCTTCCTCTACCTATAAAAGCCCCAGCCATTCTACAATACCCCAGATCTAGTTAACCACCATCGTGCATGAATGGGGATCATCTCTCAGGAGATTGTTATTAGGTTTTTGTGAATTTTATGAGTGTTTTTTTACTTCAGTAAACTTATATTCTGTTTTTCCTGCTATCCTTCCTCCATGTTTAACAAGTTTATCAGGTTTTCCTTTTGTTAGGTCATCTATCTTTTCTACCTTTATGGTAGTCTGTTTGTATACCATTGCTGTTACCAGTCTTTACCTTTTGGCATTTACCTTCCTACCCTTTATAGGGTACTCTTTCCTACCATTGCTGGTAGTTTCTCTGTCTTAAAAAAATGATCTATTTTTCCTCTCTCATTTTTTGTTAGTGTTGGCCTAGAAACCAACTGCAAAGGAAAAATGAAGGCAAGGCAAGATGAATTCACACTGCACTTTAATATAACACTGTGTGTGTGTGTGTGTGTGTGTGTGTGTGTGTGTGTGTGTGTGTGTGTGTGTGTGTGTATCTATATCTATCTATATATATATATATATATATATATATATATATATATATATATATATGGGTCTACCTGATATTGCCGACAGTCCAGAATGCCGACAACCATATGGCTGACACCATATGACCAACATTCAGAAGGCCGACAATGCGTAAATGCCATCTCACTATAGTGCGGAATGGAAAGATTTCCATTCCTGCATTATGGTGCGATCTCGGAGTTGGTATATTAAAGTTACGGGGGTGTGGGGGTGTGGGGGGGCACGGGGAGTGCAGGGGGGGGGGCATAGCCCCTCTGCTATCAGTTGAAAGGAAAGTTTATTTTCCTTTTACATGGTCTACTTACAATGTTGAGATTTTGGGTGTCGGTCATATGGTGTCAGCCATATCATTGTCGGTGTTGTGAGCTTTCGACCTTCTCAGGTAGATCCATATATATATATATATATATATATATATATATATATATGTGTGTGTGTGTGTGTGTGTATATTTATATATATGTGTATATACACACACACACACACACACACACACACACACACACACACACACACACACACACACTCACAATATAACTTGTTCCTTTGTTACTGGTTTTGGAGGTGTCTGAGGAGTTTTTTTTTTGGTGATCTAGAAAGCAACTGACTTTAAAAAATGCAGTTCCTGTGGGCACAAAATTCCACATTCTGATGCCCACAGGGAGTGTGTTTATTGCCTAGGAGTGGCACACCCATTTACTGATTGCTCTATTTGTGCTGTGTTCAACTCTAGAGCAATTTTTGTTAGAAGAAACAAACTGGTACTTAAGGGATTGCTGCCTCCATCTTCCTCCTCTTCGTCAGGGGCTAAACCCCCACTAAACATTGTACGACTTCTTCTGAGTCTTGAAAGAGATTCTTCACCTGAACTTGAAGCCTCTTCTTCCACTGTGGCTTCATCGGAGCCTCCACAGAAGATCCAAAGAACTTTGGGTCTGGCTTCTATAGATTCTAAAAGAAAACCATTGGATCCATAGTCCTCATATCCAGTTGCCATACTGGTAAAATCTCCCAAGCAGCACTTGGATCCAAAAACCTCAGATCTGACCACTACTTTATCAAAGTCTCCTTAAACTTGCTCACCCAAGTTCACAGTTGATCCAGTATCTCCTCAGCTCCATTCCTCTTTTCTTCAAATGACACCAAGGAAGGAATTGAGACCACAGTCCACTCTCTCATCCATTAGATCCTCCAGAAGTCTTTCTGAGGCTGACGTGGATAGGATGATGAGGAGATTCCTCAGAGTTCAGATTCAAATGGGGGTTATTCTGTCTCTGTCTCCCATTGGATCCATGAGCCTTCCATCCACTTCCCATGTAGTGATATCTTCTCTGATCCGTCTCATGGCTTCATAGCTGTTGAATCTGAGAGCTTCAAGACAGTCGGTGTCAGATCCAGAGATGGCTAGGTCTTTTGAACCTGACACTTTCCCTGACTGGTTCTTCTCTTACCCCCTTGGTTTGGGATGAATCTCAGAGCTAATGCATTAGCATCGGATCTGGGGGACCAGGGTCTGGTGTGATATTGTTGGAGCCATCCTTGTCCCCCAGAGTTTTGGCACTGGATAGCTTTGGTCATTCTCCCTCCTCAAGGCACAGATCCGGGGAGGGTCGAGGCTTGGCTGCTTCAGAGGTTTAGGCCCCAGTGTGGCCTGCCATGGCTTATCCCAGTCCTTCTTCATTTGAGGTAGTGGAAAGGGCTTTCTCTCATCCAAGAGATCTGATTTCTGTCTTTTCCTTGGATCCTACACAAATTAATCCAGTGGGTCTGAGCTCTGATCACATCAGACCTACTGCACAGGGACAGCTGGTACCAACTGACGTCCAGACAGTTTCCCTAGAGGAACTTCCCCTTCTCTTCGGATACCTCCTCAGAGCATCCCACTGGGGAGGTTCCCTGCAAGAGAATGTGCAAAAGGAGGCACCTAGATTCCTCTATGGAATCTTTCACAGAGGATACTGCCTTTGAGGAAAGGGAAGGGTCCCCCAGATCTTCACTGGACATCTCATTTGTAGACATTGTAGAGATTCTTAAGCAAAAGTATGGATGGTCTTTAAATATTCCCTCCCCAGAGGAGTCAGTATTTCTGGAAGCTTTTGGTTCTAGCCCATCTATGTCTTGGTTGATTCCCCCTGCTGATGAACTTAGTGACCTAGTCTCTTGCTGGTCATGGAAGGAACTAGATTATGTAGAATTAGTTCCCTGATATCCACACAAACTTTTGGCACTGCAGAAGGACAGACCCCACTGAAGTAAAGGAGTCTGTGTTAATGCTGTGGTTGTGGTGGCAGCCACAAAAAAAAAAAGGAGCTTGCTGAGTAGAGATCATCTGTCCATCCCCCTAATAGAAAGCCGAGGACACTGGACAGATTTGGAAAGTGCATATTTGCTGCAGCGACCTATATCTTGAAGTATCTGAATTATTTACCACACTTTACAAGGCTGCAGAGGGATTTGACCAAGAACCTCTCCAAATCCATCTTGGAGTCCATGTCTAGGAGGACTATAAGAGGTTATCTTTACAACTGACCACTTTATTATCCATTTCCAGTGTGTCCATGAGGTTGATATCCCTGCAGAGGGTGTCTTATGGGCTGCTAGTTCAGGCATTGTCATCTGGAGAGATGGCTGAATGCATTTGTGCAATTTTATGGAGCCTTTCAAGTCTTCTTTGATCAATACGCCTTTTGATGGAATGCCCTTTATGTCCCTTCTGTTAAAGAAATGCTTTCCCACACTGAACAGGAAGGAAAGACCATGTCTGCCATAGGGATTCACTTTTCTACCCCTCAATGATCCTTTTCCCAGAATCAAAGAGGGGGCAAGAAAATGTTTATTTTATTTTACATCTGTTAGCCGGGAAAGTCCGACTGAATATAGGTTCATTTTCAGCGGAGGCCCGGGGAGAAAAGCTCCAGACATACATTACATGTATACATACAGTGAAATATTACAAAAAGGACAGGTGTTCACAATAGATACAAACATAATACAAGATTTTCTAGAGTACACACATGAAATATTTAGAGATTATTTACTGTTAAAGGAGGACACCTACATTTTAGTGGTTCTCATATATTTTAGTAGTACGTGGTTGTGTTAAGATATAATCCTTACATTAGTACTTTCCAGTAGGTAGAGACTTATAATCAGTTTTCTAGACAGTTAATGAATCAGAGTAATACAGTGAAAGTTTCTTCTTGTACTAAGGTTTTCATATTTAGTTGGTATTTGAGTAAGGTTTAGTCAGGGTTTGTGCATGGACAAAGCCGATGTATTTTTAGGTGTTTTTTTAAGAGATGTTTTGAATTGGGGTAAGGAAGGAACTGTAATAAGTTCTACAGGAAGTAAGTTCCAGGTTTTACTGACAGAGTTGGAAAATAGTGATTCACCAGCTGAATTGTTGGATTTAACAATTTGTACTAGCGTTCTGTTGGAGGAGCGTAGTGTTTTTAGGTTACTGTAGGGAATGACAATATTTTTCAGTATGGGTGTACTATCTGGTTGGTAGTGAACTTTGTGAACAACTATTAATCGGTTATATTGAAGTTGGTAGGGTAGTTCTAGCCAGCCTGGTGATTTAAGGTTTAAACAGTGATGTGTTCTATATGCTGATCTTGTGGCAAATCTGGCAGTATTATTGTAGCAGCTAGTAAGTTTATTGAGGTCAGATTTGCTTAGGTTTGCAAAGATGGGTGAGGCATAAAGAAGGGTTGATAGCAAATGGGTACGGTCAATCACAGTCCGAGCAGATGGGGTTAGGAACAGTTTAATCTTATATAAAGAGCCTAGTTTCTTATTAACTGTTTTAATAGTTTTGTCAATGTGAGCCTCAAACTTACGGTTGTTGTCGATAATTACTCCTAGCAGTTCAATACTAGGTTCTGGGGAAATTATGGTACCATTGTTGGATGCTGTGGTGAGAGACGGTAAAGGGACCTTGCGAGTGGGGGTGAAGATTAACAGCTGGTTTTATTTGGATTTAATAGTAGACGGCGACCAGTGAGCCAGTTCTCAACTTTATGTTCCGTAAATCACAGGGTTCTTTCCAGGACCCACACGGGGACAACTCCTCCAGGAGCAAAGGGGAGGGTTCAAGTGGAAGATGCAGTCCTCGTAGCAGAGGAGGCCTGTAAAACCAGTTTCCAAGATTCCTTTATGGGACCTATCTGCACTTTTGTGAGAGAAATGTGTTGATTGGAACCTGACTGGTAAAGGGAGGCCAGTCTAGGGCTTGGAATAAGTATCCTCATTGGTCCTTTTGAATTTTGCTAGAGTTTTTTTTTTTTCAGGTTTAAGCTTCTGGTATTTAGGCCCTGCATCTGAGCAGGTTTCTGCTTGTTTGTACCGAGCTGAACTGAGTTGGGCTACCAGCCACAACTCTGAGCTGAGATACCAGATGACTAGAGTCTTCTGAGCTCATTTATGCTATTTACTGCACTTTTTATTGCCTGCTGCTACGTCTGTACTGTATTTATTTACTGTGTACTAAACTATACTGTTATAATGTAATTATCTGTTACACTGTGCCTGTAAAATCAAAATTTATTGCTGTTTTCACTCTTTAGCAAGCCATTTTACTGTTTCCACTGTTTAAGTATTTACTCATATTTTTTCACTGTTGTGTGCCTGTTGTGGTTTTTCCCACTAAGCAGCACTTAATTAACTGACCTGTTAATTGTTTAAATCATTCTTTAGAGCCTCCTGGATGATTTTCTGCTGTTTGAAACTTTTTTTCAGTGTCTCACTACTATTTTACTACTGTGTTAAACATTCTCTGGTGTTTCAAACTGAAAATAGGGTAGCTAGTAGCTGTAGCATAGTCCAGATCCAGGCCTGCTGCTTATGGAGCTATTTGTAGTAGTTTGTTTGTTCTGAGCATGTTTTCCAGGCCATCTTGGATTGAAATGGGCCTATCTGCACTTTTGTGAGAGAATTATGTTGAGTGGAACCTGACTGGTAAAGGGAGGCCGGTCTAGGGCTCAGAATAAGCATCCTCATTGGTCCTTTTGAATTTTTTAAGAGTTCTTTTCAAGTTTTAGCTTTTGGTATTTAGTCCCTACATCTGAGCAGGTTTCTGTTTGTTTGCTCATCATGCACTAACGTGCACTAAAGCTGGACAGTTAAATTCAACTAATTTTCCCTTAAAACCGAGGCAGAAATATCCATTCACTGCGCTCATCCATGACCGTTTCTGAAAGGCCACCCCTAGTGACAACCGTTTTCAACCTAGCATCATGGACAGTTGGACTACCTTTATTTCTCCTGCAAACCTTGTTGACTTGGGTCTCTTGAGGCAATGTAGCAATTGCCTCATATACACAGCAACCCTCTTCTAATAACACAATCGTACAGGTTGCGAGAGATGTATTTACAACAAGAATCTAGAATCCATGCTCTCTCTCTCACTCAAAACAATAACATGGAGAAGGTTGTCACTTTACCCACCACTACATATTCACATAGTACCACTAATCATACACATGCCACTACTCACACACATAGTACACATCAAACATGTAAATCCACATACACGGAGGTTCTCTCAAAAAACTTACTGAAACAGCAGAAACCTCCAAAACACAAGTCTGCTACAGCTAACACAGTTTCCACAGCACCCATGACACATAGCAACACCAGTGTCTCACCCACCAAACCTGTAACGTGTAACACTCCAAAACCAAATTTTCTTGCCATTGGAGAATCAATAGTGAGATACATGGATGTCCCACTCACCAAGTTGGACGAGGATAAAGTCACGGTCAGCTTCCTGTCCGGTGCCAGGATTTTTCAAATCACGCGTGCGCTCAGGTCTCTCAGCAACAAGTACCATTATGACTCTGTCATAGTTCACGCTGGTGTGAATGACCTGAGATGTACCTCGCTGAACTATATGAAGGGAGATATGTTTGAGCTCTCTGAGTATGTGTCCCAGGCAGGTATGTCCCTAACCTTGAGCAGCATATTACCCTCACCTAGAATGATGCCACAGTATAAACAAGAAATAATTGATTTCAATAATTGGTTTAGTTTTTGGTGTTATTCAAAGGGGAGCCAGTTCCTGTCTGCCTGGGAAGCCATGGTCAACAAACCTTGCTGCTTTGCTAGAGACTGTTTGCACCTTACACTCATAGGCTTTTGGCTGCTGGCAAAGGGTCTTGCCTCCCCCATAGTGCCTTTTTAGGCAAACTCTCGAAAACAACATTACCGATGTGAAATTAACCAATCAGAACAAAATAAGGGTCATGCTGCTAAATGCTAGGAGCTTAAACCAAAAACTGCACTCCCTGGAAGCACTTCTATGACTAGAAGATGTAGATGCCTGTGCAGTCACAGAAACCTGGTTTAAGGCCTCAGAGAGTAGCCTAGCCCTGCAAGGCTACAATGCCTTCCACACCTTTAGACAGAAAAATGAACATGTGAAAACCAAACGAGCCAGTGTTTCAATCTGTATTGGAGATAAATTCACCTCTTGTCTAGTTAGACTTGATAATTCCATGGAGTTACTCCAGGTCCAGTTTATGGTGGGTAAGACCCCCATTCAAGTCCTGGCCAGTTGTAGATCCCCCTCCATGGGTCACGACACCCACGAATCCTACTTAACCAAACTGAAGTCAATCCAAATTTTACCGAACACACTGGTATTTCAGTTATCCCACCATCAACTGGGAAACCTACTCTAGCCCAAACTCGCTATCACAAAAGTTTCTTGACTTTGTGAATTCAAATTCCCTAGAGCAAATTGTCAATACCCTGACAAGAGGAACAAACATTCTGGTAATCAACAACATGTCAAACAGGTGCTATACTCCAACTGTTGGACCCTCATTAGTTAAAACTGACCACAAACCAGTCACCTTCGAACTGACACTAACACCAGAACTCACAAAGGGTGAAATCAGACTAAAAAAGTTCACCAGGGTAAACTATACCCTCCTAGGTGAAGGTATAAATGTATTCTAATCCCCAACCCAAGCTGAAAGTGGTAACTATGCCGAAGCTTATACTAAAGCCCTGTACAATCCCTTGCATAAGTGTATAAACTCGGCTGTATCACTTAGAATCAAAGCTAGAGCTGCAAGTAAAATCAAGCTGCCATGGTGGACTTCCAGCATCAACAAACTGTAATAAATGCAAAAAAGTTGCTGTCCAAGCAAACTAATACAAGGATCCAACAATGGAAAAGCACCCTCCTCACCCTTAACAGGCAAATAAGACAACTTGTCAAATCCTCCAAGAGCTCATTTGAAGAGAAAGATAGCAAGTACTGCCAAGGATAACTGTAAGGCCTTTTACAGCTACGTACTTAACCTAAAGGGTAGGACCCAAGTATGAGCAGAACCGGTGGCTAATGGTATCACACACACTGACCCCACAGAGATAGTGAACCTGCTAGTGGATAGGTTTGGAGAAAAGTTCACTCCCTTATCCCCTCCCAGCTTACAACAAACCCTCCCCCAACCCCCCCACCTTACATATCTGAAGAGCAGGTCCTCAAAGCCCTGTCCAAGGCAAAGAACACGGCCTCTTTGGGACCAAATGACATCACAGTCTGTCTTCTAAACAGGCTGAAACATGAACTAGCATCACCACTAAGTACCCTTTTCAATCATAGCCTAACAACAGGCTTTTTTCTTGCAGAATGAAAACAGCTACACTTATTCCCCTCCACAAAGCCTAGCAACAGACCCAAGGGATTACAGACCAATAAGCCTGACCAGCCTCATCTGTAAGGCCATGGAACGTGCATTATGTACCTCATAAATAAACACATAGGTGACCTCCAAACCCTGGATCTTACCCAATTTGGCTCTTTGTGAACGGCGGATCCCGCCTATTAAATCTGATGGATTTCTTTGAAAGTGTGACCAAGGCCATTGATGAGGGCAAATCTGTGCACACAGCATACCTCAACTTGGCAAAGGGTTTCAACACAATCCCACATTCAGGCATTACCGATAAACTTAGCAAACTGAATATAAACCCCTTTGTTGTAAGATGGGTTGCCAACCAGTTCACAAACTGGACACACACTATCAAAGTACGTGACTCTACATCAACCAGCAAACCTGTTACCAGTGGGGTGCCACAGGGGTCAGTGCTGGGCCCCTTACTGTTTGGTATATACTTCTCAGAGGTTCAAGTCAAAACTAAAGGGGTGTGGCTGACCAAGTTTGCAGACAACTGCAAACTAGGTGCAGATCACTGAATCTCCACATGATCTCAGTATACTCCCAGAGGGTGTCACACAGATCAACGACTGGTGTATTAGTCACGGCTTCAAACCGAATGCATAGAAATGCATTATCATTCCCTTCAGCACAACCAATGTCCCTTCATGCTATCAAATCAACACGAATACCCCAAGTACCCATGAAGTAGTAAGGGACCTGGGATCAGAGGTTGAGCGCGACCTTACTTCAACCACCACGTGTCTACCATTGTAAGGAAAGCTTTTCATGTAGCTCACTTGATTGGTAAAGGCAAAAGAGGTTATAACCCCCCCCCCCAAAGTCTCTGCACATATCTGGCCTATAATTGAGTATAGCGGACCGTCTATAAAAGCTCCAGCTATACTCTGTTGCTTATCGTCTACTCAGAGGCGATCTCTGCCTAATATACAAGGCCATGTCAAACCCAGAGCTGTTGGACATGCTACACTTAAAGAAATCCCAATCCCTCAGAGCCACACACTCCAGGGATCTAATCACAATGAACAAAACATGCTGGAGGGATAGGTTCCTGACCCAGATACTCCCCAGATTCTGGGATAGACTGCCCATACATGTCAAGCAGAGCGCCTCTTTGGCCCTCTTCAAAAGGAACCTTGATGATTGGATAGGAAATTCACCCCAGGGATCACGTGAGTCACACTGCTAGACAGGGGTCCAGGGAAGTAAATATTGTGGGAAGAAATAGCCAGGGAATTGTTATGGCTAGGCTTGTATAGGCCCTAGGGCCGATAGCCTAGTACCAACCCATGAACCTATAACATCCCATTCAGTATGTACCGTACTAAGCACCTGTAGCAATTAGAGAAGTTTCTAACAAATAAGCTCAAGAGCCTCCAGCATGTGCCTTACACGGACCGACTAAAGTCCCTGTTACTATACTCTGTATCGTATAGACTTCTTAGGGAAAACTTATGCCTGGCCTACAGAGCAACCCAAGACCCAAACCTAATGAACTTACTGCATAGCCATAAATTAAATGGGTCTAGGGTTACCCATTCCAGGGACTTAAATATGCCCTGCAACTTAAATAGGACTTGCTGGAGGGACAGATTTATCTTCCAGTGACTGCCTCGTCTTTGGAACAGGCTACCAGTTCATGTGAAACAGAGCACCTCTTTGACACTGTTCAAGAGGAACCTGGATGAGTGGATGGGGCACCATAAATTCTTACTGGGGATAGCACCCACAACCCTTCTGGACATGTGCAATCATCACTAAAAGGAATCTTGGGTATTGACTAGTACTTCTGTGGTATTACATTGGGTTGAAATGGGTAGGCTTAAAATGACCTCCAGGTCGATAGCCTAGTAATCTCCTATAATCCTGTAATAGACCCTTTCAGCACTCCTGAAGGGTTGCCCAACTGCTGACCTCTGGAGGCAGTCGGGGGGGGGTGCTTGTCCTTGCATCCAGACACCTGGGCTTCAATAACAAAAGATTATTGAGTGCTAAAAATAATATCCAGAGGTTGTTTCATACCATTTTTCCAAATTTACCCAAGCAAAAGAAGAAAGCTTTCTGGCATTCCACCCAGTCAGAGAGAAGCTGCAGCCCAAGAGATTCAAAAGCTGCTGGACAAAAGGGTCATCCATGAGGTCCCGCCAGACCAAAGAGTATTAATAACTTACACAAGGTTCTTTTTAGTGCCAAGGAAGACAGGGGACCCAAGACCAATTTTGGAGCTATGCAACCTGAACTTATTTGTGAAGAAGTCAAAGTTCTGAATGGTCATGGTTCAGTCCATCCTGCCCTTTTTGTGCAAGGATGATTGGATGTGCTCTATCGATCTTCAGGACATGCACTGTCACATCAAGATGATCAGATTTTCCCAAAGATATCTGTGCCTTTGGCTGGGGACCAGTCACTATCAGTTCAAAGCTCTACCTTTTGTTCTCACCACAGCCTCTAGGGTGTTTACCCAATGTATGGCAGTGATAGCTTACCTGAGTCTGCTGAGATTCCATGTGTTTGCACATCTAAATGACTGGATTCTCACCACCCCAACCAGGCATCTCTTAGAACAGTCCAGGGACTATTTGCTCCAACTTTGTCAAAGACAAGGTATTTTAGTCAACATCTCCAAATCAAAACTACAACTGGTACAGAGCCTGGAGTTCATTGGTGCCCAGCTGAACACAGTAAGTCAGATTGCTGCTCTGCCTACACATTGTGTGGATACAATCAAGTTCCAGGTTCAGCAAAATCTTGATCTGATGTTGTCCTTTTCATTCTTCCTCACAAATGGGTCTAGGATCCAGTCCTCGGATCTGACCCGGCCGCATCTACAAGACTTCGGATCAAAATCTTGAGCTCTTCCCTCAAACCATAATGCTCTATTCCATCCCCAACACCTCAGATCTCATTTGCTGCCATTGAATTAAGATGGACAATCCAAACTCGAGCAGTAAGGTAGTTCATATTGGTGTTACTTGACATTTTTTCTTGACTATAGCTATTTTGTTCTGGTTACTGTTAACTTTCTGACAGCCTTCCTTTCTCCCCCGCTTGTTTTGCTGGCGCTAGGGTCTTTTCTTTCTGGTTGTTTCTCTTCTTTTTTTAGTACCATTCTTGGTAATTTGGGTTGTACAGTTTCTATAATTTTGTAATTCTGTAATTCTTCTTATATCTGAAAAAAATTATATATATATATATATATATATATATATATATATATATATATATTTGTTAAAAAAATAATAGAGTTGTGTTTAGTATAACTTTCTTCAGGTTTCAGTTTTTTGCTTGTGTCAACCTCTTCTCTCTTCAGGTTCATAGGTTCATAGATTCATAGATTAGTACTAGGCTAATTGCCCTTGTAAGCCATTTCAAGCCTAGTCAATTACCCCATGTGAGAATCAAACCCTGCACATTGTGTCTGTAAGGTAAACACCTTAACCATTATGCCATCCTCCCACCAGGGTTACTACTAATTCATCTTTACTGAAAAAGTTTGAGAAATTAGAGAAACTAATGGGTTTCAAAAAGTGCACTTCTTGTGGGCATAAGATCCTCAATTCTGAGGCCGATAAGAAGTGCGTATATTGTCTTGGAGCTGCCCACCTTGACTCATCTTGCACTATTTGCGCAACATTTAATCCCAGATAGGAAAAATAAATTGATTTTAAAAGGACTTCTACCAGCTGCAGCTGGGGCTCAAACCCCCATAAGGCTTCGCAGTCATCCCCGGAGTCTAGGAAGAGGCCCATTCCAAGATCTGCAAGGGCCTCCTTGGTACCCACTGAAAAGTTGAACAAACGTTCAGATCCGACCTCTTTGGATCCGAAGACCTTCGGCCAACCCTTGGATCCACAACACTCTTCAGATCTGACTGATTTAGCCTATGCTATCAGCGCTCCTGCTCCATCCACCTCCTTCTTGGATCCTAAACCCATGGATCTAACAAGCAGAGGTTGCACACTTAAAGTTGTGCTGAACCCAGTTTCTCCATCCCTGCCATCACAGTTATTTGAGACTCTGAGGAAGTATTCCTGGCCCCTGTCCACTGCTTTGTCCAGGTGTTCGAGGAGTTTGACAGAGGAAGACATGGACAGAATGATGCAGAGTTTTCTTAGGGCTCAGATCTAGGTGGAGGTCCTCCCAGCTCCATCCCCTATTGGATCAGTGAGTGCTCCTGCCCAGCCAGTTCTTACTCCTTCTCCAATCCAACCTGTGCTTTCGGAGTCACAGGATTGAAGATCCCAGAGAGGTTCATAGTCAGATCCGGGGAACCTCCCTTCCTCGACTCTGATGGTGTCCCTGATCAGCCCTGCTTCAATACCTTTGTATCAAGGCAGATCTCAGATCTGAGAGTTCTTCACTAGGTCTGTGGGGTTTGGTTCGGCTCCTACTTTGTCAGATACATCCCTTCCCTTTAGTGCCTTGACCTTGGATGGCTTGGGTCTGATTCTTTCTGGAGGTCTGTGATCCAGGGTTGGCCCTGACCTTCCTTTTTGGCAGCTTCAGCTCCACGGAGGAGAGGTCTCCCTGGATCCATCAGCCTTTCAGGTAGTGGAAAGGGCATTCCCTTTGCACAGAGAGAGACATCCTCTCTGATCTCAGATCCTGTGCTTCACCCCTCATTGAGTCTGAGCCCATCATTTCTACTCCTAAGGGTCAGCCAGTTCTGGGAGGCCTCCACACAGGTTCCCCAGAGGGATCCCCCCTTCTTCAGACATCTCTCCTGAACACCCCATGGAAGAGGTACCTCGAAAGAGAACGTGTAAGAGGAGGCACATAGACTGCCCTATGGAGTCTGTCATGGAAGACACCGATTTTGAAGAGGGAGAAGGATCCCCCTGATTGGTACGTGATGATGTCCTCTTTGGAGACATCCTGGAAATCCTCAAACAAATAGGTGGCTGATCTTCCCAATCTCCATCTCATTGGTGTTCTTGGAGGCTTTCAGGGCTGGCCCATCTACGTCTTGGGTGACATCCCCCCCTTCCCTGGCAAATGAACTTATTGACTTGATTTCTTGCCGGGCTTGGAAGGAACTGGACACTGTCAAGCCCATTCCCAAGCACCTAGACTAGTTCTTAGTTCCCCCTTCAGACAGACCTCACTGGAGCAAGGAAATCCCAGATGATGTCATTGTGGTGGCAGCAGCCACTAAGAAATATCTGGCTGAACAAAGCTCCTCCGTCCATTGGCTGAACAGGTAGTCCAGAGCAATAGACAGGTTTGGAAAGTGTGTGTACATCTCAGCTACATTCATGGTATGGTCGTTGAACTACATGGCACACTTCACTCATTTGCAGAGAGATTTGATCAAGGAGCACTCCAACTCTTTCTCTGAGTCCATGTCTGAGGAGGACATCAGGAAGGTCTCTCCTCAACTGGCCAGTCTTTTGTCCATTTCCAACGTATTGATGAGGCTGATCTCCCATGTGGCAGAGGGTACCTTACAAGCAGCCGTTTCAGACATAGCCATTAGGAGACATGCCTGGATGAGGGTGTATGACTTTGCGGTACCTGTTAAGGCATCATTTATTACTGCCCCCTTTGATAGCTCTTCCTTGTTTGGACCATCAGTAAAAGATACACTCACCCACAGAGAGCAAGAGGGAAAGACCCTGTCTGCCATTGGAATCAATTTTTTTACTCGTAACTTAACTTCTCTAGGAACCAGCATAGTAAGAAAATGTGGTTCCATAAGTCTCAGGGATCTTTTCAGAACTCAGGTGGGGATACTTCCTCCAGAGGCAGAAGATGAAAATCAGGGCTTCAGAGAATCCTTCTCTGACGGACCTTATCAGTGCTCCTGAAGTGTTGCCCGACTGTCCACCTCTGGAGGCAGTTAGGTGTAATTTTTCCCTGCACCTGGTTGCCTGGACAAACATTGCAAACAATTCCTGGGTGCTAAAAAATCATATCCAGAGGTTACTACATACCCTTTTCCCTTCCACCTCCTGTCCAAAGGAAGAAACTCCCCGATATTCCAGCCAGTCAGAGAGAGTACACAGCTCAGGAAATACAAAAGCTGCTACAAAAATGAGTCATCCAGTAGGTCCCACCCTAACACATAGGATTCAGAACTTAACTCCCAATTCTTTTTAGTGGCAAAGAAAATAGGGTACCTAAGACAGTTTTGGATCTAAGCAATTCAAACCAGTTTGCAAAGAAGTCGAAGTTCCAAATTGTTAAGGTCCAGTCTATCCTATCTCTTTGCAGAAGCACGTTTGGATGTACTATATAGATCTCCAGGATGCATACAGTCACATCAAAATAGATAGGCACTCCAGGAGATATCTGTGCTTTTGGCTGGGAGCCAATCACTACCATTTCAGAGCACTGCCCTTTGGGCTCACCACAGCCCCCTGGATGTTTACCAAATGAATGGCAATGGTGGCAGCTCACTTGAGACTCAAAGGATACCAGATGTTTCCCTGTTTGGACGACTGGATCCTCACCACACCATCCAGGCATCAACTTCTACAAGTTATTTATTTATTTGACATTTGTTTACTGGGGTGGTCCATCTGGGTCTATAGAACCCATTTTCAGTGGATGCCCGGGCAGAAAAGCTCCACATACAGTGCAAAACAAATACATTATAGTCCAAAAATAATACAAGTGACATGAGGAATACTGTACAAAAATTAGCTGATAGAACGTAAACTAGGTTACAAGACATTCTACACATCTGGATAATTCCATAGAGTTATATCATTATACACAGTTTAGTCATTCTAACAATATATACATAGCCTATGAGCAGATAAAGTGTGCAAAAATAGTATGTAGGTAGTACAGTGTATGACATCTGTTGTTATAGTACATGAAAAATAAAATGATGGTTTCAGTTAGGAAAATAATAGCAGAACAGTTAGTGATGCTGAAAGATAGTAAGAGAGATAACAATAGATGCATTACAGACTGAACAGTAGCTTAAGGATATGCTGTAGAAACAGAGAAGGAGTTAGGAGGGACATTAGGATCTTGTAGGCCATGAAGGAGTGAGATGCGACAGAAGAAGAAAATGAAGCTAGAAGAGGAAGAGCTGAGCAGTAGGCTGGATTTATACAGGAGCAGAGCCATGTATTTTTGAGATGATTTTTTTTAAAGAGGCTTTAAAGCATGTTAGGGGAGGCATAGACCTGGTAGCAAGAGGTAGAGAATTCCATAGTTTAGAGACAGAATTTGAACACATAGAGTAATCTTTTTTTTTTTTTTTTGTGGGTTTTGAGATAACCAAGAGATGTTAAGTTGTCAATCTCGCCTTCATTCTTGCTGGATGGGTTCGGAGCCGATCCTCGGCTCGCCGACTTGCTTTAGCTCGAGAACTCCTTTTACCAGCTCGAGGCAACCCCATATCCCATGATGCAAGGCGGAACTACCTCAGATCTCGTTTGCCGCTTAGCGAAAGAGGTCTCCTTTGCCAGCTGAGGTAAGTTTTTTCTTTGTAAAATAAGAAAAAGAGTAGTTAGGGGTTTATTTTTCCCTTTTAGTGTCAGTTTAGTCTGTAGTTAGTTACAGCCCACCCTATTCCCTTGTTTCACCAAACTTTTTTTTATAATCTTTAGTCTAAAGTTTTTTAGTCAGGCCTACTTCCCCATTGGTTATTCCCTTCCTGTGTGTTTGTGTAAGGGATTAATTTGTGTGTTTGTGGGGATTGTTTGTGTTTCCATCCTCCTAGGATGTCAAAGGAAGGCAAGGTCTCAGGCTTCAAGAAGTGTGACCAGTGCTGTCAGAAAATGTCTCTGACGGACGGTCACACTTCTTGTGTTTATTGCCTGGGGCCTTTGCACCTGCAGGACTCCTGTGCTTTATGTCATGCTTTTAGCCAGAGAGTCCTGCAGGAAAGGAGGAATAAACTCATCCTCCGAGGCTTACTTAAGCCAGAAGGTTCTCCTCCTAAATTAGGGTCGGGAAAACCTTCTAAACCACCGGCTCAGGCTACAGTGTCCAAGCCTCCTCCGGTGGCTCGGCCGGAGCCGACATCAGCTTCCGCTGGAGCATACATCTGCTGTTCAAGTAGTGGGTTCGGCGCCCGCCCGGCACCCTGACTACTGTGGCCTTGTCGCTCGGCTGGAGCCGACACTTTATCCAGCATCGGAGCCGAGATATCCTCGGCTCCATCTGGGGCTCAAGGGACTTCGGCTCCGATGGCTTCGACCCGTAAGAGATCCCGGTCCCCTTCTATACTGAGTATCCACTCGGCTCCGGGGTCTCCTCTTTTGTCGGAGCGGAGCCATCGGAGCCGATCTTCGAGATCTTCCGGTCAAAGGGATTTGGCAGAACAGGAGGTTTCAAAGCTCCTAGAAAAAAGAGCCGTCCAGACTGTGCCAGCAGACCAGGTAGGATCTGGCGTCTACTCCAGATTCTTTTTGGTCCCCAAAAGGACGGGAGATTGGAGACCAATATTAGACCTGAGCAATCTGAACAGATTTGTCAAGAAGGCAAGATTCCGGATGGTCACGCTTCAGTCCATTCTGCCCTTTCTGGGCAAGGACAACTGGATGTGCTCTATAGACCTTCAGGATGCACTATCACATAAAGATTCACAGACGCTCCAGAAGGTTTCTCCGCCGCTAGGGACCAGTCATTACCAATTCAGAGCCCTGCCCTTTGGCCTCACTTCAGCCCCCAGAGTGTTTACCAAATGCATGGCAGTGGTCACAGCTCATCTGAGACGTCGAGGATTTCAGGTGTTTCCCTATTTGGACGACTGGCTCCTCTCCGCCACCACCAAGTGTCAGCTTCTTCAGTCCAGAGACTACACTCTACAGCTTTGCAGGAGTTTGGGAATTTCAGTAAACTTCGAAAAATCTTCTCTGCTGCCTTGCCAATCTATCACCTTTATAGGCGCAGAATTAAACACCGCCAAAATGTTAGCCAGACTAACAGATCAAAGAATTCTGGACATCCAAAAATTTGTTCGGCTTCTCTTGCAAAGCAACAAGATCAAAGCCAGATTTATACTGAAGGTTCTAGGTCTTATGGCTGCGGCCATTGTTCTTCTACCACTGGCTCGCTTCCACATGCGTCTTCTGCAGTAGATGCTATTTACGCAGTGGTCGTACCACAGTCTCCCAATGAGGCACGAAATCTTGGTAACACAGTCGTGCCGAGCTCATCTGAACTGGTGGATATCTTCCCCTCTTCTTCATCAGGGCCGACCCTTTATTCCCCCTCCTCCAGTTGCCACAGTCACTACGGATGCCTCTCTGATCGGGTGGGGGGGGCATTATCAGGGCAGGATGGTCCACGGGACGTGGCAACCCATAGAATGCCATCTGCACATAAATGTCCTGGAGATGAGAGCAGTGCTTTTAACGCTGCAAGCCCTCAACGACTTTCTTCCCACGGGACTATTGCAGTACAGACGGACAACATGTCCGTAGTCTGGTACATCAACAAGCAGGGCGGACCAGGTCCTATCCGTTATGTCGAGAAGCTCTCAGACTTTGGCAGTGGGCGATCTCTTCTCAGCGGTTTCTGATAGCAACGCACATCCCCGGCAGGTCCAACCTATTAGCGGACAGGCTGAGCAGATCCATTCTGATGCCTCACGAGTGGTCTCTCAATCAATCTGTAGTGGATCAGATTTTTCTGAAGTGGGGCACTCCTTGTTGCAATCTTTTTGCTACTCCTCAAAACAACAAGTGCCCTGATTTCTTCATTCTCTTTCCCCTTCCAGGCAAACCTCTGAGAGACTCTCTAACCCAGGATTGGCCCCGGGGACTTCTATACGCTTTTCCTTCCTTTCCCTTGATTCCACAAGTCATTCAGAAAGCCACCGTCTTGAGAGCCAAGTTGATCCTCATTGCCCCATATTGGCCTCGACAAATTTGGTTTCCGTCTCTGCATCGTCACCTTCTGGTGCAGCCCTGGCATCTGGACCCAGTTCCAGATCTCTTGATCCACCAATCGGGTCAGCAGCACCGGGCCATTCATTCTCTCAACCTCACTGCTTGGTTGCTCCACTTCCTACCCTAGCCAGGCTACCGATGATTTCGACTCAGTCAGAGACATTTTAGTCTCTTCCTTGAAGTCGTCCACTAGGACTGTTTATGCTAGCAAGTGGCGACGTTTTCTATTTGGGCTAATTCCAGAAATATTGACCCCTTTACTGCTCCTGTACATTCGGTTTTAGATTTCCTGGCGGAGGTTTTTCATTCAGGATCCTCGTCATCTACAGTCAAAGTACAACTGGCTGCTATTTCTAAGTATCATGTTGGCCTGCATGACAATAACATTATGTCTCATAGGTTATGCAAGGCCTTTCTAAGAGGAGTTTTCCTCCTAAAACCACCTATAAAGCATCCTCCTCCGCAATGGGATCTAAACTTAATGTTGGCATCCTTGATACTACCTCCCTTCGAACCGTCTGCTTCATGTTCTTTGAAGTTATTGACCTGGAAAACTATATTTTTACTAGCTGTCACTTCTGCAAGAAGGGTTTCCGAGATTCAAGCTCTCTGCATCCGTTCCCCTTATTTGGTTTTTCATAAGGACAGGGTATCATTAAGAACTAACCTTTCCTTTCTTCCCAAAGTCGTATCTCAAACCAACATTAACCAATCTATAGATCTACCAGTCTTTTTCCCAAACTATTCCGACAGAGCTGAACAAAAACTGCATTTTTTGGATGTCCATCTTCAGCTCAGGTACTAGTTGCATAGAACTAAACAATTCAGAAAATCGGACCAACTATTTGTCTCCTATGCAGAAAACAGGATAGGTCTTCCAGTATCTAAAGTGACCTTATCCAGATGGTTGACTTCCACTATTTCCTATGTGTACTCTCTCAGGGGCAAACAGCTGTCTTCTAAGCCAAAAGCACACTCAACCAGGAGTCTATCCACTTATGCAGCTTTTCAGGATAGACTACCCATTGATACCATTTGTGCAGCAGCTACTTGGGCCACACCTCATACCTTTGTCTCTCATTACAAGTTGGACTTGGCCTCTAGAGATAGGGCCAGTTTTGGTTCCACAGTTCTCAAGAGTCTGTTCCATTGAGCCACCCGGGATACAGGTGCTAGGACGCTGTCCCATCCAGCAAGAATGAAGGCGAGATTGACAACTTAACATTTAGAAGTTATGTACCTACCATAACGTTCCATGTTAGTTGTCTTCTCTCGCTTCTTTTAATGTCCCTCCTCCTTCCCCCTGGCCTGGACAGATCTTGGAGAGTTCCTATTAGATTGTTTCCTCCAGTATGTTGTTAGGAGGATTTCTTTTAGGAACCATTGTTCCTATTTCTGTTAGGATAGTCTTTAGCAAGGTTAGTTAGCTGCCAAACGAGATCTGAGGTAGTTCCGCCTTGCATCATGGGATATGGGGTTGCCTCGAGCTGGTAAAAGGAGTTCTCGAGCTAAAGCAAGTGCCGAGTCGGAGCCGAGGATCGGTTCCGAACCCATCCAGCAAGAAAGAAGGCGAGAGAAGACAACTAACATGGAACGTTATGGTAGGTACATAACTTCTAAATTTTTATCTTCTGATCGCAGGGATCGTACAAGCCAGGTATTATTTGCTCCACATCTCAATAAACCATGCCAAATCAAACCTAACACCTGCTCAGACTCTGGAATTTATAGGAACTTTACTGAATACTATGACTCAAATGGCATCATTACCTCTTCATCACATCACACCATTGAGAAATCAGATGCGGCCATACTGTCTCATCTGTCCCCTTCAGCAAAACTAGTAATACAAGCTCTTTGGTTAATGTCAGCTGCCATTCTTCTAGTTCCTCTAACAAGATTCTTTATGCAAGTCCTTCAGTGGACATTAGTGGTGCAGTTGTGTATTCTTTATCAGCCTCTATCATTCCTCATAAGACTCACTTCAATCTGCAGACATCATGTTCACTGGTGGATTCATTCAGGCAATCTGTTCCTGGTCAGACTGTTCTCACTTCCTCCCCCAGTCGCCACAGGGACCACAGATGCTTTACAAATGGGGTTGGGGGGCATTTTCTGGGAGAGATGGTCCATGGCATGTGGTCCCGTCGGAGACCAGGTTGCATATCAGTGTCGTAGAGATAAGAGTTCTCCTAATGTTGCAAGTCTTTCAGGACATTCTTCCTTTAGGGATTATTGCAATCCACACGGACAACATGTCAGTGGTTTGATACATCAGGAAGCAAGGAAGAACCCGTTCCTACTTATTATGCAGAGAGGCCATGAGGGTGTGGGAACGGGCAATCCCTTCCAGACTTCTTTCTCATTCCAATGCATATACCGAGGAAATCCAATGTGCTGGCAGACAGACTCAGAAGGGCCATTCTGATTCCTCATGAGTGATTCCTCAATCAGACAGTTGCAAATATGATCTTCAGCTGCTGGGACCAGGCTTGCTGCAACCTATTTGTCTTGTCCCTCAACAACAAGTGCTGGAAGTAGTTTGTTCTGATCCCCCTCTGGGGGAGTAACTAAGGAATGCTGTGATTCACAATTGGCCCCTGGGTCTCCTCTACACCTCTCCCCTCTTCCTCTGATTCCGAAGTTCCTACAGAGAGCAAGCAGATGAAGAGCTCAGTCAACCTCATTGCCCCCTTCTGGCCTCAACAGATTTCGTTCCCCTTCCTCTGGTCTCGCTTGAAATATCCTCCATGGGTACTGGATCTCCTGTCTCATCTGTCAGGAATTCAACATCCCAATCTCCATGCCCTCAAGCAGACTGAACTGTTTCTCCACTTCCAGTGATAGTCAGATGGTCCAGGCTCATTTCCTTGGTTTGTGATATTATCTTGGCCTCTCCGAAAGCATCCACCAAAAAGTCTACAGAAGCAAATTGAAAAGATTTTCTATTTGGGCTTCCAATCAGAATATTGACCCCTTTAAGCACCTACTTCGGACATTCTTCTTTTTCTCACTACTTTTTTTTAAGGAAAGGGCTAGATGTTATGTGATCCTATCTCGCCTACATTCTGACTGATGGGTTCGGAGCCGATCCCTCGGCTCCGACTCGGCACGCTTATGCCAAAGAGCGAAGTCTCTTATTGGCTGAGCTTACTATATCCCAGGATGCACCACTACCAGTCCCCCAGATCTCGCTTTGCGCTAACAAGCGAAGACGTGGTCTCGAGCTTGGCTGAGCTAAGTAGTGTTTTTCACTTACTTTCCTGTCAGGAATTTCTTTAAAATTCAATAAAAAGCTGTTTTAACAGCTATCTAGTGTGTTTTGTGTATGAATGAGTATTTTTCCTTGGTAAAATATTGTGTAGTGACTGTGTATTGTCAGGCTAGAGGTCCCATCTGAGTTGAAGGGCCTTCCCCTGTCAGTCCGTTGTCTGGCTAATTCCCTATTATTTTTAGAGGTCTTGGATCCTTTACTTTTATTTTTGTATTGTGATTAGTCCTTGTTTAAAAAAAAAAAAAAAAAGAGAGCGAAAAGAAAATTTTCTGTGATAGTCAGTGTGTTTTTTTGGCTAGTTCACTATTTTTGATTGCCATAATCTCACAGGCTCCTAGGCCTTCAGGATTTAAAAAGTGCACTAAGTGCAGTTTCAAGATGTCGATCACAGACGACCACTCTCTCTGTGTGTACTGTTTGGGCGCCAAACATTTGCAGGAGTCCTGTAGTGTGTGTCCACGCTTTTCCTTGAGGGTCCTCCAAGAGAGGAAAAATAAACTTATATTAAAAGGCCTTATTAAACCCTCATTTGAAGAGGCATTAGCTTCCTCTCCTTCTCCTGCTAAAAGAAAAGGGCGGCTCCGACCAGTCCATCGGAACCGACCGCCAAAAACATAGGCAGGCTTCTCCTTCGGCTCCACGGACTTGAGCCAAGGCGGAACGGTCTGCCTCGATGCCTCCAGCCTCGACTCCTCTGGGTTCGGAGCCGTCTGGGGCATCGAGGCGGTCATCTTCATCGGCTCCACTGATCTCGGAGACGATGAAGGTTGTCCGCTCAGACACTTCCTCCTCGGCGCGAAGCCCTCTTCGGCACCGATAGAAATTGGTTTGGACATTTCTTGGCGCCGATAATTGTAGAGTCGATTCGAGCCGGTCCACTAGTCCCTTGCAGCCGTTGGAGAGGCTTACTCGACCCATTCGGTCTCTTCCAGGTCATCAAGGATGTCAGATTCGGACATAGACAGGGTGCTCCAAAGACTGTTCCAGTCCCCAGTCTTTCAGAAATTTGTTTCGCTCCGACCCAATTGGCTTCGGAGCCGATAGCCCACTCCATTGCCATTCCTCCTCCGACCGCTTGGCTCCGTGGAGCAGGTGCTGACGGAGCCAGTAGAGATCCTAGGGTCGGCTCCGACCCTTACTCCAACCCCGCCTTCGGGTCCGAGTTTAGCACGGACTTCTTCGGCCGGACCCGGGGTGACGTTTGGGACCAATGCTGTCGGTTCCGAGCCTCCCTCTCGGTGCTTCGGCTGGACTTCCGTCTGCTATCATGGCTCGGGACGGACCTCCCAGGATTCTGGGGTCCGGCTTTCAGAGCTATGAGGAGTGCCTTGGCCAAGTCTTCTTGACCATCTCTATGGCTTTACCGGCACCTTCCTGGGCATGGAGACTGGGTCTTTGGCAGTTCCCCTGTCTCTAGGCAGCGGAGCCCCGGGGCCTGAGGTTACCCCACTGGGGTTCCCCTCCTCCTGAGGGTTCTTCGGAGTTGTCTTCGGAGGAGCCCCCAAGGAAGAGATCGTGCAAGAGGAAGCACGTGGACTCCCCCGACGAGTCTCTTACATCGGACACTGATCTTGATGATGCGGAGGGGTCCCCAAAGTCGTCCTCGGATGATGTCTTATTTGCAGACATTCTAGAGATCCTTAAGCAACGAGGCGGCTGGAATTCCAACCCCCCCTCCGCTGGTGAGTCGGTGTTTCTCAAGGCCTTCAGGGCTCAGCCCTCCGCCTCCTGGGTGTCTCCACCCTTCGACGAGCTCCTGGATTTGGTTTGTCGGAGGGCGTGGGAACATCCAGATACTGTGGAACCAGTGCTTTCTCGCCCTAACAAATTTTTGTCTTCCCCACCCGAGAAGGAGTTCTTAACGAAAGGCGTGGCTATAGATGCCATGGTGGTGGCATCTGCTACCCAGCAGGACGTGGCAGAGGCTTCAACGTCCGTCCATCCTCCTAATAAGGAGTCTAGGAGCATGGACCGGTACGGGAAGCGCACCCTGACTTCAGCGGCCTTTACTCTGAGGTCCCTGAATTATTTGGCACATTTCACCAGACTACAGAGGGATCTGGTCAAGGAGCTCTCAGACTCCCTCTCAGGTAACCTACCTGAGCAGCTAGCCCAGTCGGTTAGCTCTCAGTTGGCTATCCTCAACTCGATTTCTAACTCGTCCATGAGGCTCATTTCATATGCGGCCGAAGGCGGCAGAGCGGCAGGCACAGGCGTGGCTCACGGAGACAAGCCTGGCTCCGTTGTGTCATTTCGGAGGCCTTCAAGTCTTCCTTTGCCGATGCTCCCTTTGATGGGTCCTCTTTGTTTGGACCCAAGGTAAAGACACTCTTACCGCTGTGAGCAAGAGGGAAAGACTTTATCTGCCGTAGGAGCACATTATTCCACTCCCTTCGGCCTTATCCCAAGGCTAAAGAGGAGGGAAGATGTGGTTCCATAAATCACAGAAATTCTTTCCTCAACAGCAGGAAGATTCCCCTTCCAGAGGCAGAGGACGGGAAATTTTTCTGGGAGACGTCCCAGAGGCGGCAGAGGCCCCGCAACACTGGAGACCCTTGAGTCCTTTCGTGGCTCTTCAGCCTCCCACACTCCATGAGGGATTGCCCGGCTGTGCTGCTCGGAGCCAGTCGGGTGCCGTTGCCAAGAACCTAAAAGCCTGGCAATCTATTACTGAGGACAGATGGGTGCTTCGGATTATTGCCGGAGCTTACAACATTCCCTTCAGACACTCACCCCCACCGTCCAAAAATCCCGGACCCACCACCCAGTCAAAGGGAAATTGCAGCCGTAGAAGCTTCAAAGCTGCTAGAAAAAGGAGTCATCCAACCGGTCCCCACAGACCAGATCGGATCCGGAAATTACTCAAGGTTCTTTTAGTGCCAAAAAAGACAGGGGACCTGAGACCCATTTTGGATCTCAGCAAACTAAACCAGTCCGTCATGAAGTCCAAATTCGAATGGTCACTTTACAATCCATTCTCCCATTGTTGGAGAAAGATGTTTGGATGTGCTCCATAGATCTCAAGGACGCCTATTATCACATACCGATACATCAGGCGTCCAGGAGGTATCTGCTTCAGCCTGGGAGACAGTCATTTCCAATTTTGTGCACTGCCCTTTGGTCTCACCAGAACCCCCAGGGTGTTCACCAAGTGTTTGGCAGTAGTGACTGCTCAGCTGAGGAGTCTCGGAGTCTCGATTCCAAGTGTTTCCCTATCTGGACGACTGGCTCCTGACTGCCACCACCAGGCACCTACTACTAGAGAACCTACAAGCCACCATCTCCTGGGTGCTTCCCTGGGAATTACATTCAACTGGTCAAAGTCTGTCTTGCTGCCTTCTCAGCGCATAAGATTCATAGGAGCAGAGATAGACTCAAAATTAATGTGAATCTTCCTTCCTACCGAAAGGATACAAACATTACAAGGTCAAGTCCGAGCCCTGCTTCTAAGATCCAAAGCCCCAGCCAGGATGGTCCTGCAACTTTTAGGTTCAATGTCTGCCACGGTTCTCCTAGTTCCTCTGGCAAGATTGCACATGAGGATTCTTCAGTGGCTGTTATCGACACAATGGTCTTTCAGGATCTCCCCTCAATCATCACATACTGATTACAGAAACGTGCAAGCGGGACCTCCGCTGGTGGCTTCTGCCATCCAATCTGAATCAGGGAAGACCTTTTGTTATACCCCTCCGGTGGCCACCTTGACAACGGATGCCTCCCAGACGGGTGGGGGAGGCATTGTCTGGGCAGGTCAGTTCAGGGTTCTTGGCTTCCAAACGAAACATTTCTCCATATCAATGTGTTGGAAATGAGGGCTGTACTTCTGTCCCTACAAGCCCTCCACAAGTTTCTTCCTCAAGGAATTATCGCTATCCACACAGACAACATGTCGGTGGTCTGGTATCTAAACAAACAAGGAGGGACCAGATCTTACCCCCTTTGCAGAGAGGCCATGAGGGTGTGGGAATGGGCAGTGGCTACCAACCGCTTCCTGGTAGCGACCCACATTCCAGGAAAATCCAATGTATTGGCAGACAGACTGAGCAGGACTATTCTCTCTCCTCACGAGTGGTCCCTGAACGAAACAGTAGCAGCTCAGATTTTCAAAGATGGGGGATTCCGTGCTGCGACCTGTTTGCAACACCACAAAACACGAAGTGCAAAAGGTTCTTTTCCTTGACCCCGCGTCAAGGGGAGGCAGCTACGGATGCTCTAGTCCAACCTTGGCCAACAGGACTGCTTTATGCTTTCCCTCCGGTTCCACTCCTCCCCAAAGTCATCCAGAAAGCTTCCCAATTGGGGTCCACAATGATTCTAATTGCTCCGTACTGGCCTCGTCAGGTGTGGTTCCCCTACCTACAGAAATATACTCTGGATGGTCCTTGGTTTTTGGATCTAACTCCGGACCTTCTGGTTCATCAGTCGGGACAGCAGCACCAGTCCCTTCACACTTTGAAATTAACAGCTTGGCTCCTCCACTTCCGACTTTAGTCAGAAATCACACCTTGGACCCGGAAGTTATTCACATTTTATCTTCAGCCCACAAACCCACCACTAAGAAATTGTATCACAGTAAGTGGAAGAGGTTTGCTATCTGGGCTCAACTCAGAGGCTTAGACCCTATTACTGCCCGATACCAGAGGTCTTGAAATTTTTAACATCCTTGTTTAATCAAGGATCTTCAGTCTCTACTATTAAAGTCCAACTAGCAGCTATCTCCAAATTTCATGAATCCATAGACCCACCGTTGATGAGCAGCAGATTATGTAAAACTTTCATGAAAGGTGCTGTGCTTTTAAGACCCCCAGTTTTTCATCCTGCTCCTCCGTGGGATCTTGATTTGGTACTTTGTGCCTTAACATCTTCTCCTTTTGAACCGGCTGCTACATGTGAGTTGAAATATCTGTCTTGGAAAACTGCCTTCTTAATTGCAATTACTTCTGCAAGAAGAGTTTCAGAACTTCAAGCCCTATCTATCAAACCACCGTACTTGATTTTCCACAAGGATAGAGTATCACTTAGACCTAATCCATCTTTTGTTCCAAAAGTTTGTTCTAATCTCTGTCTCCAACAATCTCTAGAGCTACCAGTTTTCTTTCCAAAATTTTCAAACAAAGCGGAATACACCTTGCATACGTTGGATGTTCACAGGCAATTGCGCTTCTATCTAGACAGGACTCAACAAATTCGAAAAACAGATCAATTGTTTGTGTCCTTTTCAGATAATAAACTGGGTAAAACCATCACTAAAGCTACTATTGCCAAATGGATTAGAGATTGTATAACTCAGGCTTATTCCTCTTCAAATAAGCAACTTACAACATCTGTCAAAGCTCACTCTACTAGAGCTATGGCTACCTCTATTGCATTTCATTCCAAGCTCGCTATTTCTGAGATTTGTGCTGCGGCTACTTGGTCCAACCCGCACACTTTCATTTCCCACTATAAATTGGATGTGGCATCTAAAGAGCGAGCATCATTTGGTTCCACGGTACTCAGGAGTGTTTTCCAGTGAGCCACCCAGGATTTAGGTGCTAGGACGCTGTCCCATCAGTCAGAATGTAGGCGAGATAGGATCACATAACATCTTTTAGTTATGTACTCACCATAACTTCAGATGTTTGGGATCCATCTCGCCTACATTCCTAATACCCACCCTCCTTCCCCTGCCTTGGAGATCAGAAGAGATTGAGCGGTTTGAGTTCTACTGTTTTTATCTTGTATCATCTGTCGATGTTATATAAGCAGTGCATGCGTGTGTGCATGTATGCGGACAAACTAGATCTGGGGGACTGGTAGTGGTGCATCCTGGGATATAGTAAGCTCAGCCAATAAGAGACTTCGCTCTTTGGCATAAGCGTGCCGAGTCGGAGCCGAGGGATCGGCTCCGAACCCATCAGTCAGAATGTAGGCGAGATGGATCCCAAACATCTGAAGTTATGGTGAGTACATAACTAAAAGTTTTTCTGCTATTAAACTTCAGCTGGCAGCAATATCCAACTTCTACTCTGGAAATGAAGCATTATCTCTGGTAACTTCCAGATTATGTAAAGCCTTCATGAAAGGAGTCTTCCTTCTTAGACCTCCAATAAGGGATTCCTCTCCTCCTTGAGATTTGACGGTGGTTCTTAAGGTGTTAACTCAGAAACCCTTTGGACCAGTGGACAAATGTGATATGAAATTCCTTTCTTGAAAAACAATATTTTTAGTAGCTATCACATCAGCATTAAGAATTTCTGAGTTCCTGGCCTTATCGGCCAGTCCTCCTTACATTATTTTCCATAAGGATAGGGTGTCTCTTCGAACCAACCCTTCCTTTCTGCTTAAAGTGGCTACAGAGACTAACATACCAGTCCATTCAGTTACCAGTTTTCTTTTCCAAATTTTACTAATAAAGGCAAATATATGCTGCACCTGCTTGATGTTCACAGACAATTACATTTTTATCTTCACAGAACAAAACAGTACAGGAAGTCTGATCAGCTCTTTGTGTCTTTTCCACTAAACACTTGGGTCAAGCAGCTTCCAAAATTATTCCAGCCAAATGGATCACTGGTTGTATTTTGCTGATTTATTCTCAAAAAGATTTGGAGTTGCCTTGTCCTCTTAGAGCTTACTCCACTAGATCTATGGCTACTTCATCTGCCTTTTCCTCAAGAACTTCCATTGACAACATCTGCACTGTAGCCACTTGGTCAAAGACTCATACGTTTGTTGCACATTGCAAAGTAGACCTTGTCTCCAGAAGCAGAGCTTCCTTTGGTTCAACAGTGCTCCAGCGTGTCCTTCCTTGAGGACCTCCTGGGATTTACATAGCTGGGGACTCTGACTCATTCATGAGGAAGAAAGAAAAGGATAACATCAGATTTAGAAGTTATGTACTTACCATAACTTGGCATCTGTGTTGTCCATTTTCATTCTTTCTCACCTTTCTTCCTAGCCATCCCCCAGCCCAGTCACTCTCTTTTTGTAATTTCTCCAGATCTTTTGGGTTTCTAATACCATGACGGAAATGGACCCCATTCGTAAGTCAAGGTATGATTAAAGTTTGTGAAATTAGTATTGTTTCAGTCTTTGATGTCAGCCAGAAGTGCTCTTCGCAGCACCCGTAATGTGCCAGGTAATGATTCCTTCTGCAATTCATACAGAGTTACATGTATTGGGAACATATCTAAATACAATTGTAGATTCTTTTGTATAGGACCCATTGCTCCTACTACTGTTGAAACTGTCTGGGTAGCCTTCTTCCACATTGCTCTCATTTCTGCCTACAAATCCTAATATTGTATGACTTTGTGTCTCTGTACGCAAGACACTGTAGTCACTGGGTGTAGCGATTTCCATGATCAATCCTACTTTTGTCTATTTTTCATGGACCACTATATATGGTTTTCTCGCATCTATCTTTTGAACTGTTGGTAATAGGTGATCCCATGTGATGTAAATTTCAGCATTTTCTATGATGCTTTGTGGTTCATGTTTCCAGTGTTTTTCAGCTACTTCAGTAGTATAATGTTTGCTTATTATGCCTTTCAGTATACAGTCCTTCTGTCATTAGTAAGTCACAACCAGCAACAAGATGTGCAACTGTTTCCAATTCTGTTTTACAAAACCTACATTTGTCTGTTTCTCCTACATGTTCAATGGACTTTGTAAACCAACATGTATGTAATCTACTATCTTGGACCGGCAATATTAACTTTTCATCTTTTGGTTTGAATTTGCCTCTTCTTAACCATTCCTGCATTCGATCCTGATCAACATGAGGTTGTTCCAGAAGTTTTCTGTACTTGCAACTGTATTTATGCATTTTCTACATTTCTTCCTTATTCATCTGATCCTTCACCTTGTATTCTTTCTTTTGTTTTTTTGGCACATTTAGTTGCTGCCTGATTTTTATCTACTTCTGGTTTGATTTTCATTCCTGCTTGATGCCGATATGCTTCTGCTTGACTAAGCAGGTAAGTCATCTTCGATTTAGTCTCCTCATGTTTCAAAACTTTCACTATGTTTGTGTCTTGTGAGGTCAGCAGATGTGTGCAGTCTCACGATTGCAAATGTATACATTTAATCAATTTCAAGGTGGCCCATACCGCCTATGGAACGGGAAATATGTAATCTAGGTATGCACCGTTTTTTTATAAATCATTTAATGAGCATGAAGCATCCTTCTTGTTTTCCTAGCTAATCTATCCAAAACTTTTTGAGGCCAGTCAGTCACTCCAAAACTCTAAGTTAGGGCAGGAAGAGCAGATTGGTTTAGAGCTTGAACTTTATTCCTAGATGTCAACACTGTTTTCAGGATTAATTTGTCTTCTAAAATATTCCTTACTGAGTTTTATTTGCATTTGTTCATGTTTTATTCTTGATCTTTCATCAGTTCCCAAATATTTATACACTCCCTCTTGCTCAAGTTCTTTTATATCACATTCTTGTCCCAAACTGATGTTTTCTTCGTGCTCCTGCTTTCCTGCTTTAAAGGCTGTTTTTGCACATTTATCAAGACCAAATGACATTTTTGTATCATCTGAAAAAGCTTTGACTGCTTGCAGTTCTGCTTTCAGTTCCTCATCTTATGAGCTGTACACTACAAAGAGAAGATTAGAAGTCTTTACACTTTGCTGCTTTCTGGGAGCCAAATTATAGCCATGACCTAGTCTGTTAAGCAGACAGCTTAATGGGTTAATGGTAAGGCAAAAGAGCAGCGGTAACAGTCACCCTGGAATATCCCCCTTTGGATTTGTAACCCTGGAATAATATTTTGTCCTTTATCATGGCTTAACTGCAAAGTGGTTTGCCACTGTTTCAGGGTCCCTGTGATGTAGTTTATCAGTGTAGGGTATATCTTATACATTTGTAAGAACTCTTTTATACATGAATGTGGGATACTGTTAAATGCTTTTTTGTAGTCTGTCCATGCCATACTTAGATTCTTCCCCTATTTACAGTTCTCCACTGTGACTTTATTTAACAACAATTGATCCTTTGTTCCATATGACTTTCTTTTATTACCCTTTTCTTCTAGTGCCATAATTGAGTTTTCTTATAAATGTCTATAAACTCTTTCGGCATCTATTCCAGTGTATAGTTTATACGTTGTTGGAAAGCATATTGGTCTATAGTTTTTAGGGTATCTTGCAGGTTCACTCTTAATTAGGAGCATTGTTTTTCCTGTTGCTAGCCAGGCTGGTGTCTGTTTGGGGTGCGCATATAAATAGTTATTACTCATGGCATAAATCTCCATGCAAGGATGTTAATACTTTTAGCCAGAAGTTAGGTACTGCATCTAGGCCTGGGGTTTTCCAATTAGAGGCTTTTCTTAACATTGTTTCAGTCTCTCTGGCCGTTACTTCATCCCATTTCATATCTTGCAATTTGAACTCCTTATTCTTTCTTTTACTGCTTCTGTCCATTTAGCATCTTTGTTATGTTCCACAGGATCTCCATAAATATTTCTCCAAAATGTATGTATTTCGTCTTTTTTGGTGGTCTTTCAATTCTTTCTACCTTGTTTCCCAATTCTCTGTAAACCTTTTTTGGGTCATCAATAAATTGCTTATTTTGTACTTTTCCTTTGTATTTATCAGTGTATCTTCTAAGTTTTTCTGCGTTTGCTGATATTTTTAGTTTATTATTTGAGATAGTGCAGTATACATCCTGATCCATTATAATACTACGCATTGCATTTATCACGTCTGTCTTTCTGAATATTTTTATTGATCTGTTCACTCTTCTATACTCTTCTAACAGTGACACTTCTTAATTGCTTTATAGTTTTCTCTATTCAGTACTTCCATGAGGGCATTCAATTTCTCCCCATCCTTTCCTTTACTACCTTGTGTTCTTGTGGTAGAATTTTATCTGTTATTAATTTAGCTACACAGTATTGTATCCTATTTAATTCTGTTATATTGCATGAATCTCTATGGACAATCCTAATTACTGTGTTCGTTTTATCAAACTTATAACTTTTTGGGTTTTATCGAACTTCTGCTGTCTACTTCTTTCATTGATCTTAATATGTCTGTCCATCTCTATTAAGTCAAGCAACTCCTCTTAGATCATTTTCTTTTAAACTGAGAGCGCATTCTTTGTTCGCCATTTCCTGTGGGCATTCTGTAGAAAGATCCAGAGCATCTCCGTGTGCCATGTTCTCTTCAGTTTCATCCTGTGTCATATGGGAACTCACTGGCGTACCACTCCATGACACTGACTGTGTTAGAGTTGCCACAGTTTCCTATTCTTTCCCTTGCTGTATAGCTCCAACTGAATGTTTATACTGGTTTCCTGTGGGAGGCTCCAAAGTATTTTCATATGCCAATTGATTAGGTGCTTCCCACTCCACTGGTTTCTCCTTAAATTGAGTATCCATTGCTCTATCCTGTTGTGTTATCTGAGTTACATTTTCTACACTAAATCCTTCACTTTGCAGGTAATCCATAATCTCAGTTTCTATTTCTTTAATGTCTCCATCACTAATCCTCTTTTCTACTTTACCTCCTTGTTTTGCTTATTTTTTGTATTGTAAAATGTTCTACATCTGGACATCTTTGTATTTCTCTTCAAATATCTTTGGTGCTGCTCTTTTTGCATTAATTAGTTTTGCTTTCTCCTTTTTCATAAATATTGCACCATATTAAATCTCTTTTTCTTTCCCATGTCCATAATTATTTTTCAGATGTCTCCTGCTCCTCTTGATTCTCCTTATTTTGGGAACTAGTTGTTCCATCATGCAGTGATATAATCTGTGTTAGACTTTCTACACTGAATCCTTCACTTCGCAAATATTCCATAACTTCAGCTTCTATTTTTGTAACTTCTACATGACTAATCTTTTGTTCTACATTTCCTCTTTGTAATCTTACTTTTTATTATGAAATTTTCCATATCTGGATGTCTTTGCTTGTATTTCTCTTCGAATATCTGTGGGGCTGCCATTTTTGTATTAATTAATTTGGCTTTCTCCTTTGCATAAATACTGCGTCATATCAGATCTCTCTTTCTTTCCCACATCCATGTGTCTTTTTTATACCTTTCAAATGTCCCTAAATTTTGTTCCTTATATTTTCACACTTCATCAGTTGCTTCTTTTTCCAAATGGCACAAGGTTTATTGGTTTATATAGTGTTTTCCATGATGTATTAATGAACACAAATTTTTATTTGAAGGTTCTGACAATTTTTCTTGTGGAAATATTTTTCTTTTCTCTAATTTCTCTCATAATCTTTTCTTGTATCTTTTGTCTGGAAATTCCAGGCTTCTTGCATAATAGTAACAATATATAATTTTTTTCTTATCCTTAATAGTCCACTCTATCGTCTGTATGGCTTTTTTTTGGCCCATCAGTTTTTGTGATTTTTGGAGACTGCTACTTCCTTCTACAGCAGGGGGGCCATCCTCCCCCTGGGCCTGGCCTAGCCCCATTGTAGAAATATTTCCATGTCTTGAGGATTCTACACTGTCTTTTTTCCAGTCCTGGTACCAGTACGCCTACCAGGATTGGCACTTTTTAACCTGGAACTTGTGCACCCAACTGTCTTCCTTATTTTTTAATCTACTTCTGTCCATGATGTATGCTATATAAAATGCAGTCTCTATATCAGTGTTGTCGTGGTGAGATTTTGTGAAAAATAGGGTCCACCTCATGAAGGTACTCACCAAGACTTGAGAATGTATTCATTTCCAGCAATACTTCTCGCCTTTTGCTGATTTTATCATGTCTCCATTCAGACCCCTACTCACTCCTAGAAGGATCTTTGGATGATACTGGAACCATCATGTTCCTGATTAGAGCCTCAATCTTTCCTTGTGTCTGTTCTGTCTTTATAACACAGTGGGAGTAAGGCAGCAGACTTGATCTGAGGAGTTGGGGATGGAATAGAGCATTATGGGTAGAGGCAGGAGACCCATTTGTGTAGAAGAATGAAAATGGATAACACAGATGCCAAGTTGGTAAGTACATAACGTCTAATTTACCCTTGCTCCTCCAGCTAAACTTGTTCCCCAGGCTCTAGGTTTGATGGCAGTGGCCATAACCTTAGATCTGAAGTAGGAAGTTCATTTGTCAGCAACCTGTGGGTCTTGGATCCGATATTGGATCCGAGCCGGCAACTTGTTTCAAGCTAATGGATCCGAACTGCTAGCTCCTCCCTTCACCCATAATCCCCTGCTAACCCTCCACGACCTCAGATCTAGTTTGCCGCGCTTGTGGATAGCTGGATTCCCTTGAGCTCATCAGCTAAGTAGTAACTAACTGTGTTTTTCTGTCTAAATTTTCCTTTTTATTTAAAAATAAAAAGTGTGTAAGTGTTAGGTACCCTTTAGTATATTTACTTTAATTAGTTTTGCCCTCCCTTCGCTGGTCGTTAGTGTGTGCGTGTGTGTTGTGTTTTTTTTTGGGGCCTGTGTGTTTGTGTAGAAGTATGGCTGAGGCCCCAAAAGCCATCTTTTCTAAATGTACCGAGTGTGGCCATAAGCACTTCCCGGCTGATGGCCACACTCGGTGCGTTCGGTGCCTTGGGGTTGAACACCTTACCTCAGGCTGTACCATCTGTGCAGCGTTCAACCCCAGGGCACTGAAAGAGCGGAGGTCGAAGCTGGTCTTAGCGGGACTTTTACCCCCAGACTTGGCTTCGGCCTCCGCTGCCTCCGCTGCTCCCGTGGCTCCACCACAGCCTGTGGTTGCTGCCACTCCTGCCCCCCTTCCTCCGTCCGGGACTCAAACTCCCACTAAAGTGTCGGAGGACAGGGAGGCCAGGAGGGAGAAACGGAGGGAGAAGCACCACAAGCGGCGGGCCGAGACCTCCGTTTCGGCCCCGCCAGCTAAGCAGGCTTCTCCCTCCACTGCTTCTAGGTCTCCTCCTCCTCAGCTCCGATCCCCTTGCTTCTCCCTGGGGCCCGAGGAGGAGGAGACCCGATCTCCATCGAGGTCATCGAGGCGGCATTCCAGGCCTGCCTCGGTGACCTCTTCGAGATCTACCTTTAGTATGTCCGATGCAGACTTGGACCGGATGATGCGAAGGTTCATCCAGGCCCAGCTGCAGATGGGAGTGCTCTTGCCTCCCCCCCCCTCCGGGGGGGAGCTCGACACCCTTTTTCCATCCTATTGCTCCTTCTCCGACCCGCTATCCAGGTTTGGCGCGTTTCGAGCCGAGCAGCGTTGGAGCCGGGGGTGGGTCGGCGCCGACAGTACTTGGTACTTCGGATCCAACCCTTCCCTCGAGCCTGTCGGATCTGACCTCTCGGAGCCGTGGCCCAAGCTTCGGATCCGGGGGATTCAGTGTGCCTTCGGCTCCGTCCAGGTCGGAGCGCACTGGCCCTTCGGATCCGATGGTCTCGGCGCCGGCTCCGATCCCTTCATCGGATCCGAGTGGGAGCCGACTTTCGGATCCAATAGTGAGTGGCTCTCCCTCGGCCTTCGATGTTGTGGAGAGGGTTCTGTTGAGAGCATCTGGACCCCTGGTCCTTGTATCGGCTCCTCCCTGCATTCCCTCTCTGCTGGGCCAGGCTTCCATCACCCGGCCAAAGGGACAGCCTGCTTCGATGTCACAGATGGTTCCATTAGAACAAGATGTTGCTGGTGAGGCCTCCTTGGACAGCCCCCCCGAGGAAGTGCCCCGCAAGCATAAGTGCAAAAGGAGGCAAGTGGACTCCTTAACCGAGTCCGTGTTTCTGGAAGCATTCAAGGCAGGCCCATCTACCTCTTGGGTGTCCCCTCCGGCTGACCCCCTGGTGGACCTCATTACCACCAGGGCGTGGAAGGATCCGGACACCGTGGAGCCAATACCGAAACGCCCGGATAAAATACTTAGCGCCCTCCTCAGACCGATCACAGTGGAGTAAGGGGCCCCCCGTAGATGCCATGTTGACGGCGGCAGCCACGAAGAGGGAATTGGCTCAGGAGAGCCCCTCTGTCCATCCACCGAGCAAAGAGTCCCGTTTGATGGACCGCTTAGGGAAGCGAGTTTTTAGTTCAGTGACCTTCTCGGTAAGGTCTCTGAACTATATGGCACATGTCATCAGGATGCAGCGGGATCTTATCAGAGAATACGCTGCATCCCCCCTGAGTCCATGTCGGAGGATGACAAGCAATTGTACTCCACCCGAATGGCCACTCTGAGATCAATTTCAAACACCTCTATGCGGCTATTGTCCCACGCCACAGAGGGAGCCGCTAGGGCTAGCGGAGCAGGCCTAGTCATGAGACGTCAGGCCTGGCTCCGTCATTGTGACTTTACGGAGCCCTTTAAAGCGTCCTTTGCGAACGCCCCTTTCGATGGTTCTGCCCTGTTTGGCAAAACAGTTCGCGAGACACTTGTCCAGAGCGAGAAGGACGGGAAGACGTTGTCTGCCGTCGGAGTCCACTTCTCTGCTCCCCAGCGGTCCTTTTCGAGGAACCAAAAGGGTCAGAAGAAGATGTGGTTCCGAAAATCACAACATTCCCAACCCGCTCCGGATAACCAGTCCTACCATGGCAGAGGAGGCCAGGGAGGACGCTGCCCCAGGGACAGAGGGGCTCCGAGAAACTTTGGGTCCAGAGAACCTTTCTCTGAACGGCCCGTGCAGCAGCCCTGAGGGGTTGCCCGGCTGCTCCACTCTGGAGGCAGTCGGGGGGCGCTTCTTGAAACACCTAGCGGCATGGGAGTCCATCACGACAGACGGCTGGGTGCTTCGCATTATATCCAGAGGGTACAAAATACCGTTACTCCATGTCCCCAAATCCAAGAACCTCCCCGATGTACCACCCGATCAGAGGGAGGCCGCAGCTGCAGAAATTCAGCAGCTACTAAGAAAAAGAGCCATCCAGCCCATCCCCCAAGACCAGCTCGGATTAGGGTTCTACTCCAGGTTCTTTTTGGTGCCAAAAAAGACGGGCGACTTGAGACAGATTCTAGACCTTTCCCACTTGAACCTGTCAGTAACCAAGGAAAAATTCCGAATGGTCACTCTTCAATCTATTCTCATCCCTTTTAAGGGAGAATGATTGGATGTGCTCCATAGACCTCAAGGATGCGTACTACCACATTTTAATGGACAGACGATCCAGGAGGTTCCTTCGCTTCCAGCTGAGGGCCAGTCACTACCAGTTCAGGGTCCTTCCGTTTGGCCTCACCACAGCCCCCAGGGTGTTCACCAAGGTATTAGCAGTGATTGCGGCCCACCTGAGACTCCAGGGAATACAGGTCTTTCCGTACCTGGACGACTGGCTCCTGACCGCACCAACAAGGCATCTACTTTGCTCAGCCAGAGAATTCTTTCTCTGTCTAGCCCCACAGTTAGGCATTGCTATCAACGTCGACAAATCTCTTCTGGCTCCAACGCAGGTCATAGAATTCATAGGTGCCAGAATAGACACCAGAGAGTTGCGAGCCTTCCTAACTCCTGAGAGAATCCGGAACTTACAACTCCATGTGCGGGCTATCCTCCAATCAGAGACTTCACCAGCGGAATTGGTCCTGAGGGCACTAGGCTCCATGGCGGTAGTGATTACGCTCCTTCCATGCGCCTGTTTGAACATGCGAGTACTGCAATGGACTCTTCTAGTGCAATGGTCTTTTCTATCCCTTCCTCTCCACCATCCCATTGCTATCAGCAAGGCTTTGAGGAGGGCGCTACTATGGTGGCTCCAAGCCTCGAACCTCCATATGGGCCATCCCTTCTGCACCTCTCCCCCTCTCGCCACGGTGACCACGGACGCTTCCCGCCTCTGGTGGGGGGGGGGGCATTATTCGGGCAGGACAGTCCAAGGCACGTGGAACGATACAGAGACCTCCCTGCATATCAACGTTCTGGAGATGAGAGCGGTGCTGTTTCTGTTGCAAGCACTTCAGGATCTCCTCCCCATAGGAACGATTGCAATTCAGTCGGACAACATGTCGGTGGTCTGGTACATCAACAAACAGGGGGGAACCAGATCTTACCCTCTATGCCGCAAAGCCATGAGAGTGTGGGAATGGGCGATCTCCTCCAACCACTTTCTGATTGCAACGCACATTCCGGGGAGAACCAACATCCTAGCGGACAAGCTCAGTCGCACCCTTCTTACCCCGTACGAGTGGTCTCTCAATCCACTAGTAGTGAAGCAGATATTCGCAACATGGGGGCAACCCTGCTGCGATCTTTTTGCGTCTCCATCAAACACCAAATGCGGCAATTTCTTCGCTCTAATCCCCCCTCCAGGGGAAACTCCAAGAGACGCTCTGATGCATGCTTGGCCACCCGGTCTACTCTATGCCTATCCTCCTCTACCACTAATGCTACAACTCTTACAGAAAGCCTCACAGTTGGGGAGCAGGATGATCCTCATTGCCCCATTCTGGCCTCGGCAAATTTGGTTCCCTTACCTGTGGTCTCACCTTGTGAATCACCCTTAGATTCTAGATCCCACTCCGGATCTCATCTCCCATCCGTCGAACTTACCGACCCCAAACCTGGACAGTCTGAAACTGACAGCTTGGTTGCTCCAGTTCCACTCCTAGTTAGGACTCCCGGTATCTCTTCACCAGTCAAAACTATCCTCGTGGCAGCGCATAAGCCCTCCACCAGGAAAGTGTACCGCAGTAAATGGAAACGTTTTTCCATCTGGGCGGAGCATCATGATCTAGATCCCTTTACGGCTCCTCTTCCATCCATATTAGACTTCCTAACTGAACTCTTTCAGGAAGGCGCTAGTTGTTCAACTGTCAAAGTGCAATTGGCAGCCATATCACATTACCATGTGGGACATGATACAGGGCCTTTGATGTCGACCAAATTGTGTAAAACCTTTCTCAAGGGCACCTTTTTACTTAGACCCCCTGTAAAGGAAGCCGTGCCACCCTGGGATCTTACACTAGTTCTTCAAGCCTTGACTGCTCCACCCTTTGAACCCGCTGCTTCAGTAGATCTCAAATTCTTGTCATGGAAAGCAGCATTCCTTGTAGCCATCACTTCAGCAAAAAGAGTGTCGGAGCTTCAAGCTCTCTCGGTGAAGCCTCCTTACCTGATCTTTCACCCAGATAGAGTGTACCTCAGGATCAATCCCTCCTTTCTTCCCAAAATAGCATCGGAAACCAACATAAATCAATCCATAAATTTACCGGTCTTCTTCCCTAAATATCAGAATAAGGGAGAGTACAAGCTGCACTCATTAGATGTTCATAGGCAGCTTCGCTTTTATACTCATAGGACAGCTGGCCATAGACAATCCGACCAGCTGTTTGTTTCCTTTGCCAAATTTAACTTGTGGAAAGCTATTTCAAAAGTATCTTTATCACGCTGGATTTCTCAATGTATCCTATTGGTGTATCAAGCCTCGGGTAGACCCGCACCCGAAGGAGTTCATGCTCAGTCCACCCGCTCCATTTCTACCTCTTCGGCCTTCAAGTCTAGAGTTCCATTGGATGATGTTTGTTCTGCAGCCACTTGGGCTTCATCTCATACCTTTATTAACCACTACAAACTAGACGTGCTTTCTAGAGGGAGAGCATCCTTTGGCTCTGCGGTGCTTCGTAATATCCTTCCATGATGGCCACCCAAGGTGCAGGTAGCTGGGGACACTGTCCCACAGGTTGCTGACAAATGAACTTCCTACTTCAGATTAAGAAGTTATGTACTCACCATAACGTTCCATCTGAGTAGGTAGTTTCATTTGTCTGCAACCACCCCCCCCCCTCCTTCCCCCTGGCCTTCTTCGGATCTACTGGTAGTTGGATACCATTTTGTTGGATATATATTGAGGGGCAAACTCGATCTGAGGTCATGGAGGGTTAGCAGGGGATTATGGGTGAAGGGAGGAGCTAGGAGCTCGGATCCATTAGCTTGAAACAAGTTGCTGGCTCGGATCCGATATCGGATCCAAGACCCACAGGTTGCAGACAAATGAAACTACCTACTCAGATGGAACGTTATGGTGAGTTCATAACTTCTTATTCTCTTGGCATGTTATGTTATATGTGTTCTCCAATGGACTTGAGCTATTCATTGGTCCATTTTGCCACATCTTCTATCCTTCCTGGTCAAACTCACCAAAATATGCAAAAATCGTCTTTGTTGTTGGATTGACTCAGACGAGATTTATCTGAGCAGTCCATTTATGCTACCTCCCCAAGTAGCCACAGTAACCACTGGTGCCTCCCAGTTGGGGTGAGGGGCATTTCTTGGGACAAACAGTCTAAGGCACATGGTCCCCCAAGAGACTGATTCATTCATGAATGTTCTAGAAATGAGAGCAGTTCTATTCGTGCTGCAGGCCTTTAAAGACATTCTTCCTATACAAACTATTGGGATACAAACCAACAACATGTCTGTGGTATGGTACATCAACAAACAAGAGGGAACCCATTCCTACACCCTTTGTCGAGAGACAGTGAGAGTGTGGCAGTGGGCAATCTCCTCCAACCGCCTTCTAGTGGCAATGCACATTCTGGGGAATCCAACGTACTAGCAGACAAACTCAGGAGGTCCATTTTTTTACCTCATGAATGGTCTCCGGAGAAGATTTTCTGTCATTTGAGCCATCCTTGCTTTGATCTCTTTGCATCCCCACAAGAACAAGTGCAGCAGGTATTTTGCTCTAATCCCCCCTTAGGTGGAATCACCAGGAGATGCTCTAGCCCATACCTAGCCCTCTGGTCTCCTTTACACCTACCCTTGTTACCTCTGATTCCAAAATTCTTACAGAAAGTGCATCAGTTGAAAAGCTTATCCCCATTGTCACTTCTGGACTCGCCAACTGTGGTTCCCCTTCCTTTGGTCTCATGTTTGTTATCCTTCATGGATACTGGACCCCAGTCCAGACCTTTTTTCACATCCCTCAGGGATGAAACATCCTAATATCCCAGGCCTAAAACTAACTGCATGATTTCTCCAATTCCCTTACTATCTATACAGCTCATGCTTTCTTCCTTGGTTCGACATATACATTTATCTTCCCAGAAAGACTCTTCCAGGAAGATCTACAAAAGTAAATGGCAATGATTTTCAATTTGGGCTCTAGAGAAGCAAAATGACCCTTTAACTGCTCCTATTTCTTCGGTTTTAGAATTCTTAGTCTCTATTTTTCAGAGAGGTGCTAGTTTCTCCACAATCAAAGTACAATTAGCAGCCATATCAAATTTTCATTCAGGAGAAAAAGCCTCGTCTCTAGCTTCTTCCAAATAGTGCAAAGCTTTTCTAAAAGGCACCTTCTTACTTAGGCCCCCAATGAAGGATCCATATCCTCCTTGAGACTTGACAGTTGTACTTCAGGGGTTAACTCAACCACCTTTTGAACCTTCATTCAAAACTGATTTAAAGTTTTTGTCATGGAAAACAACATTTCTAGAAGCAACTACACCTGTCAGGAGAATTTCGGAACTCCAGGCTTTATCATCTAAATCCCCTTACACGTTTTTTTCACAAAGACAGAGTTACCTTATGAACCAACTCTTCCTTCTTACCAAAAGTAGCCTCTTAATCGAATATCAATCAAACAATTTGTTTGCCTGTGTTCTTCCCTAATTTTTCAGATAAGGGAGAGTACATGCTACATATTTTTATGTACCTAGACAACTACATTTTTATCTACACAGAACAAAGGATTTCAGCAAATCAGACCAGCTGTCTGTTTCTTTCTCACTGAACAGACTGAGATCACCAGTTTTTAAAGTTACCATGGCCAAATGATTTACTGATTATATTTCTTTTGTATATACTCATCAGGTCCTCTCCCTGTCAAAGCCTCCTAAGGCACATTCAAATAAACTCATGGTCACTTTGTCTGCCGTCTGGTCTAGGTCTTCCATTGTTGACATTTCCGCAGCAGCTACCTGGTCTAATGCTCACACCTTTTTTGCTTATTACATACAAGATTTGACCTCTGAATAAATTATTTTAATTTGCATGCTCTGCTTTTATGCTGTGCTGGATCCAAAGTCTTCTTAAGACAGACAGTCTTGCTGTGCTGTTTACTGCTGAATCAGAGACACAGAGCTTTGCATGACTCCATCTGTAGTCTTTTTAAAGCACCAAGCCTTTCAAATTGCACACTGATAAAGAAATATATTTTGCAGCTATAAGCACAGTTACAGATAACTTATTTTATAACAAATAACACATACTCTTTCTGTTAGTTTGTAGCCTATATTTACAAAGTTTTCCTTCATTACAGATATGAATGATGACTTCTACAAAATACCTCTCTGTCCCTCTCTCAGATAACTGAACTACTATAATAGCTATATAGAGTGCTAGTCACGCACATAGATGTTGATGTGAAGTTGTTCGATCTCGCCGTTTGTTCTTACACACGGGTTCGGAGCCGATCCCTCGGCTCCGAGTCGGCCACATTCCAAACTCTGCGTCTAAGAGAAGCTCGAGGCAGAGTCCATATCCCATGATCCTCTCCTGCTAACCCTCAGATCTAGTTTGCCGCTGCAACAGGTCTCATCGTTGAGTGAGAGCTCGGGCCAGTATCCTTTTTTCTATATAAAAATTTTATATATATATTTCTAAAAAGTTAAAAATTATAAGTTTTTTTTCTTAATATTAGTATTACTGTGTGTGCGTGTCAGGTTAAATTAGTGTTTAGATTAGTGTTAAGAATTTGTGGGAGCGGCTGCTCCTAGTCCTTAGCCCACTAACTTTCTGTCAGGGCTCTCAGATTTTCTCTGTTTAAATTACATTTTCTCTTAGTATTTAACTTTGTTGATAAATATTTACCTGTTTAGTAAGGTTAGTTTTGTATATATATATATATATATATATATATATATATATATATATATATATATATATATATATATATATATAGTGTTTTACATATTAATATTGCAGACTATAATTTCTAGTCAGGAATGTCAGAAAAAGCCAAATCTGGATTTAAGCGTTGCTAGTGTGGACAGAAAATGTCCATAACTGACAACCACCTTTCCTGCGTCTACTGTCTAGGCCCTCTCCATCTTCAGGAGGACTGCTCCATCTGCCACTCGTTTAGTGGCAGAGTGATGATGGAAAGACGCAGGAAACTTATTGAGAGGGGTCTCCTGAAGCCGGAGTTTTAAGAGGCATTGGAAAAGGCAGACCAGTCATCGAAGTCTTCGAAGGGGTCGAAGTCTGTGAAGGTGTCGGAGATCAGGACATCGGCTCCGAGTACCTCTGTTAAGATTCGGTCACCAACTTCACAGACCTTGGAGCCAAGCATCGAACTGCTGCCTCTGGGCGAGGTCCAGGTTTTGGAGCCGGTGTCAGAGGTACTCCCTTCATCGATCCTTCGCTCGGTGACTTCTTCGGCCCCTTCGACCCGTTCCTCCAGACCACTGTCAGACACCGATGTGGATCGATTAGTGCAGAAGCTGATGGAGAACACGGCCTTATCCAAACTAATTGCAGTTTCCTCCCAATTGGTTTCGAAGCTTGAAACCCTTCCTGTTCCATCCATAGATCCTCCTTCGAGACCCATCGAGTCATCGGAGCCGGGAGTCAAGGATCTGATGATTGTTGATCCCCCGGAGCTGAAGCCTTCGTTAGTGCTTTCGGCTCCACTGACCTTGACACCCTCGGTATCCATCGAGGGGTCTCGGAGCCGACAGTCTCTCCTCGGTTCCGGGGGGGGGGGGAGAGTCGAACCGAAGTTTCAGTTCTGACTCTTCCCCTCGGTGCCTCGGCGCAGATTAGTTCGGCTCCATCCTCTGGATCGGAGCCCGTGGTTCCGGGCCCGAGGAGGATACCGGGTTCTTCGGAACAGGTGAAATCCTCGGCCCGGGGCTCCGGTGCCTTCGAGGCCATGAGGAAGGTTTTGTCTGTTGAGACATTCACATCTTCAGATTCCTCTTCTCCCTCCCCGAAAGGTCTGCGTTCTGTTTCTGCACCACCAGTCCCCACTAAGCATAGAGACCCAAAGCCTCAGTCAGCCCCAGAGGGTGAACCCTGCTCCTCGGAAGCTTCACCAGATGCCCCCTCTGATGAAGTCCCGAGGAAGAGATTGTGCAAGAGGAGGCACCTTGATTCCCCACAGGAATCGCTGACATCGGACACCGACTTGGATGAGTCAGAGGGGTCCCCACGGTCCTCCTCCGAGGATGTCTCGTTTGCCGACATCCTGGAAATCCTCAAACAGAGGGGTGGCTGGCAGTCACTTGCCCCCACTGAGGATGAGTCGGTGTTGCTGAAGGCTTTTGGGGCTCAACCTTCCACCTCCTGGGTAACTCCTCCCTTCGACAAGTTAATGGATTTAATAGCTCGAAGGGCGTAGGAGTCCCCTGACACCTTGGAACCAGTCCCTTGGAGGCCTAATAAGTACATCACTGCCCCCCAGGATAAAGCGTATCTCACCAAGGGAGTCCCAGTTGATGCTATGGTGGTGGCGGCAGCCACCAAGAAAGAAATGTCTGAAGCATCTTCCTCTGTTGATCCGCCTAACAAAGACTCTAGAACGATGGACAGGTACTGGAAGTGCATTTTTAGTTCAGCGACTTTTTCCATATGATCGCTGAACTACCTCACCCATTTTACCCGTCTTCAGAGAGATCTCCTCAAAGAATTGGGAGATACTCTACAGGGAACCACAGATGCTGCTGTCTCAGACAAGGTGACAGCACAGCTCAATACCCTAAACTCTATCGTTAACTCATCCATGCGGCACATTTCATATGCAGCCGAAGGATCGAGTAGGGCTGCAGCTTCAGCGATCGCTCTGAGGAGACAATCCTGGATGCGCCTATGTTCCTTTGTGGAAGCCTTTAAGTCTTCCTTTACTAATGCCCCTTTTGATGGCTCCTCCTTGTTTGGGCCCAAAGTGAAGGAGACGCTCACTAGGTGTGAGCAAGAAGGAAAGACCCTGTCTGCCGTAGGGGTCCATTTTTCCGCCCCTTCTAGACCATACCCCAAAGGGCAAAGAGGTGGAAAAATGTGGTTCCGGAAGACTCGGGGAGCTTTCCAATCCACACCTAGTGAAACACCCTCCAGAGGCAGAGGAGGGGGAAGGAATGGAAGACGCCGCCCAGGCGGCAGAGGGGGTCCGCAGAACCAGGGCGATAGGGATAGCATCCCTGGTAAGCCCTTCCAGCACTCCTGAGTGGAGGCCCGGCTGTCCTGCTCTAGAGGCAGTCAGGGGTCGCTTGGCTTTATACCCAGAGGCCTGGCTAAATCTCACTTCAGATTCCTGGGTAAAAAGCATAATAACCAGAGGGTACAACATCCCTTTCTTAAACAATCCCCCCATCCAAAAAAGATTCCCAGATGTTCCACCCAATCAGAGGAATCAGGCAGCCATAGAAATACAAAGGCTGTTAAGAAAAAAAGTCATCCAGCCAGTTCCGGCGGACCAAATAGGATCCGGAACTTACTCAAGGTTCTTTTTATTTCCAAAGAAAACAGGGGACTGGAGGCCAATACTGGACCTCAGCAAACTCAATACCTTCGTGAAGAAGGAAAAATTCCAGATGGTCACGCTGCAATCGATCCTTCCGTTTCTTCAAACGAACGATTGGATGTGCTCTATAGATCTCAAGGATGCGTACTACCACATAAAAATGGCCAGGCCATCCAGAGATCACCTGCGCTTCCGGCTGGGAGCCAGTCACTTTCAGTTTCGAGCTCTGCCCTTTGGCCTCACCTCAGCCCCCAGGGTGTTCACCAAGTGCATGGCAGTAGTGGCGTCCCACCAGAGACGACTAGGATTCCGGGTGTTTCCATACTTAGACGACTGGCTCCTTACCGCCACCACCAGGCATCACCTATTGCAAGCCAGGGACTATACAATCGATCTCTGTTCCCGTTTAGGCATAACACTGAACTTTGAAAAATCTGCCTTGTCGCCCTCACAGCATATATCATTCATAGGAGCGGAATTGAACACTACCTTAACTCTGATCAGGCTTCCCCAAACGGAAGAGTTTCAGCCTTAAGGGAACAGATTTCTACTCTTCTACAAAACAAAATAGTCCCTGCTGCACAGGTCCTGAAAGTATTAGGCATGATGGCAGCTACCCTTATCGCGGTCCCCCTGGGGAGAATGCACATGAGGATCCTCCAGTGGCTACTCTTCGCACAGTGGTCTTACCAACGGCTACCATTGTCGCACAACATCCTGCTCACGGAGTCTTGCAAGCGGGATCTTCAATGGTGGATGAACAGCCACGAGCTTATGATAGGCCACCCGTTCGTGCTCCCCCCCCCATAGCCACAGTGACCACGGACGCTTCCCTGATAGGGTGGGGGGACTTTTTCAGGGGAGAACAGTTCAAGGCGAGTGGTCGAAAATAGAGTACAACCTGCACATCAATGTCCTGGAGTTGAGAGCAGTGTTCCTGGCGTTGCAACACTTTCACGACTACTTACCTCCAGGAACAGTTGCAATTCAGATAGACAACATGTCAGTGGTCTGGTACCTAAACAAACAAGGAGGAACCAGGTCTTACCCCTTATGCAGAGAGGCCCTGAGAATCTGGCAATGGGCTGTGTCCACCGGGCGCTTTGTCATAGCAACGCACATCCCGGGGACATCCAATGTAATAGCGGACAGGTTGAGCAGAGCCATCCTGTTACCTCACGAGTGGTCCCTCAAAAATCAAGTAGCGGAAAGGATTTTCTGCAGATGGGGCCAGCCTTGCTGCAACCTTTTTTGCACCCACCCCCCTGAATGCCAAATGCAGAAGCTATTTCGCCTTACTTCCCCCTCCGGGAGCCGCCCCCAGGGACGCACTTGTGCACGATTGGCCCCCGGGTCTCCTATATGCTTTTCCTCCTGTTCCACTAATCTCGAAATTTCTGCAGAAAGCCAAAGGTCTGGAAAGGACGATCATCTTGATAGCACCATTCTGGCCTCGACAAATCTGGTTCCCCTTTCTTCAAGCTTACCAAATAGAGGAACCTTGGACTCTGGACCCAGTGCCAGACCTTCTGACCCACTCGTCAGGAGTTCTTCACCCCTCTCTTTCGTCCCTCAAATTGACAGCATGGCTGCTCCACTTCCCAGCTTAGCCAGGTCAGATCTCTTGTCTCCAGCAGTACAACATATTTTGATCTCTTCCCACAAAGCCTCCACTAGAAAGTGATACAAGAGCAAATGGAAATGTTTCGTGTGTTGGGCTTCCAAACAAGGTATTGATCCCTTGGTTGCTCCTATTCATAAGGTTCTAGATTTTCTATCTACTCTTTTTCATCAAGGGGCATCAACATCTACCATAAGGGTACAGCTGGCTGCCATATCTAATTTTCATGTGGGTGAAGGGGGCTCTAAAATTATGTCTCATAGACTTTGTAGAGCTTTCATGAAGGGAACTTATCATCTCCGACCACCCATTCGAAGTCCGTTTTTTCCTTGGAACTTAAATCTAATGCTATCTCAGCTCATGTTATCACCCTTTGAACCAGCCTCGTCATGCCCACTTAAATATCTTTCCTGGAAAACCCTGTTTCTTGTTGCAATCACTTCAGCTCGCAGAGTCTCAGAGCTGCAAGCACTGTCAGTTAGACCCCCGTATCTAATCTTTCACCCAGACAGGGTCTCCTTACGTACTAATCTGTCCTTTCTACCAAAAGTCTGCTCAGAATGTAATCTTAATCAGTCCATAGAACTTCCTACCTTTTTCATGCACCATACCAATAAATTGGAATACATGTTACACAAGTTAGACGTGCACAGACAGCTGAGATCTTACCTGGACATGACAAAAGAATTCCGGAAATCGGATCAACTTTTTGTTTCGCATGCGGATAGTAAGAAAGGACTTGCAGTATTAAAAATCACGTTATCCAAATGGCTTTCGGACTGCATAAACTTTGTTTATTCATCTTCCAATCAGTCTATTCCGCTCAAAGCTAAAGCTCATTCTACTAGAACTGTTTCTACTTCCCTAGCCCATGCTGCTCATTTACCGATAGATACCATTTGTGCAGCGGCTACATGGGCTAAACCTCATACCTTTATCACTCATTACAAAGTGGACAGGGCCTCCAGGGACAGGGCTTCCTTTGGTTCCACTGTTCTCAGGAATGTTCTCCCGTGAGCCACCCGGGGTTTAGGGTGCTAGGGACGCTACCCGTGTGTAAGAACAAACGGCGAGATCGAACAACTTCACATAAAGAAGTTATGTTCTTACCGTAACGTTCCATGTGAGTTGTTCATCTCGCCTTTGTTCTTACATTCCCGCCCTCCTTCCCCCTCCGTGTTCTGGAAGAACAGGTACGACTGGTGGCTGGTTGTCTTTCTCATGGTCCCCTTAGACTGTCTGTCTCTAGGTAATATAAGTGTATATGTGTATGAATACGTATGCATGTGTAAGAGAATAAGTCTTCTGTTGTCTGGTTTTCATAGCAAACTAGATCTGAGGGTTAGCAGGAGAGGATCATGGGATAGGGACTGTGCCTCGAGCTTCTCTTAGACGCAGAGCTTGGAATGTGGCCGACTCGGAGCCGAGGGATCGGCTCTGAACCCGTGTGTAAGAACAAAGGAGAGATGAACAACTCACATGGAACGTTATGGTAAGAACATAACTTCTTTTTATTGCCTCTTGATATCTTTTTTGGCCTTCTGTGGGAAGTCACATAATGTCTGTTTTTAGACATTTCTATTGTCCTTTTGTGATTTACTTGTAAGCACTTTTGCTGATGTGAGGATGCCATTAACAGAAATCTGAAAGGAAACATCTGTACAAGCTGTTCCTATTGAAAAAAACATCTCGTATTGCTGAATTTATAAAAAGGGATGTCTGTTAATAGATATTTGTTCTGCAAACATGAGAAAATCATGTAATCGTTGCTTTCCAATATTGCTTTGTTAGGCTTTTTCTTTTTGATGCTGTGAAGAGAAGCCTGTCTGTTATACATACAGTATGAATGCACATTTTACATTGCTAAACTCTATACATATATTCAAGCAAACTTTTTATTCTATGCTTTATCTTTCAGCATATTTACAACAGAATTAATTTCAGCCTTATATTCATAATATCTAACAATTCCCTCTTTTTTTAAACATACTCAAAACACTTTATAGAAAACACGTTAAGAAACAAAACCTTTAGTCTTTTTTTGATACAAGTCAAAATGCAATTTTACATAGTTAATACAATGAAAACATGTATTACTACCAAAACTGAATGTATCTAACAACTTTTTCCTTTGCAGATCATTCTGTGAAAATATTTTATGTTATGAGCTGTGTCTGCTTTAATTTATTTTTTTTAATTTATTCTTTTGCAATCACAGAGTTTAATTTATGACTTAGAACTATTTTATTAACTCTTTGCAACTTTTGAATTAACTCTACTTTTATTAATATCAAAAGATTAGAAATAGACTAATATCTATAAGAGACAAAAACTATGTGCTACTGGAAGCATTTATACACTGCTGAAAATATACAGTTTCAATGTCATTTTAACCATAATATTGTGTTCATGTTTCTGAACTGCCCATTAACATCTTGGTAAAATACTGAACTGGGCTTAGGTAATAAATATTTGAATGCAATTATTTCAGTATATTTAATACTTAAGGATTAAAAAAAACATGATTTATACACTAGAGAATGCTATGTACATATTAGTCCATTAGATGTATAAATACAATATTTAATTTTCCTTTAACTGGGGTAACCAATACTAGTACAGATAAAATGATGGTCCCAAAAACCAATAATAAGACTCCAACTTAAAAACCAGTGATAATGTTACAACTTGACAAATTACTTTTGAACTTATTACAATGTATCCCGTACAGTATGTATTTACACAGACTGTTTGCTATTCATGCATTTCAATCTAGTAGGTAATCTTGGAAAATGTTTATGTCTCTTTAGAAATATCTAGTGGAATTGGCACCAAAGGCATATGTCTTGTTTTTTAAAAACATTCATGCTTTTTTATACCAACATTGTTTTGCCAAAAACATATTAAAATAGTGAATAGTGACCAGTCTTGTTCAGTTTTTTACATATCTTTACTCTCTCTTGTATAGCTGTACTAACGCAATTTTAAGCCGTCTCTTGTTTTTAAACCATCTCTTATATAGCTTTACAGTTTAAAATATCTTATCCTGTCAGGTTTAATCCAGTTTACCAGTATTTCTAATACACTAATACCTGCCCCCCCCAAAAGAGTATTGTCAACAAGGAATGAGATATTTCTTCCTGTAGCTTTATTTTCGATCCTTGTACAGTACTGCTTATACAGTCAGTGTAAAACTGAGAAAGTGCCCCTCCCCTGTAGTATTGCACTATTGTTTATTTGCTTTACGCTGTGAGAATAGAATGTATACCAGCCCAACACTTTGGTTATACATTTGCTTTATTAGGTTATTAAACTATAGATATTTGTCTGATTTGATCATTTTTAATAAAGCTTTTGCTGTTTATTACTACTAGTAGGTATTTATACCCTCCTGCACAATTGATTTGAACTGTATGTATACTATAGCCCATTTGCTGGCTGTACTTGATGCAACTGAGTTTTTATTTCTTTTAACATTTACTTGCAAACAGATTATCAGTGACATCTATGCACAATTGTGACATTTTATTACAATTACCAAATAGTGTTGGATGTAAACATTTTAACAATTATGTTTTAATAACAATGATGCTTTAGAAAAACACAAGCTACTTGTCTGGCAATCAGTCTTGTTGTTTATCTTATATTTTCAACATTTCCTGTAACTATTCATCTAGTCTAGGAAGGTCTGACATTTCAGTTAACCCTTTTAACATTTTTCCTTTAATCATCTGTTAGTAAAATGCAGATGTTAAGTTGTCAATCTCGCCTTCATTCTTGCTCTATCCCTTCTGACCAGAAATTCCTGTCTCTTTTAATTTTTTGTTAGTCAATTCTCCCATCCCCCCGTTAGGTGTGTGTGTTCACCTGCAGGACTCCTGTGCTTTGTTGTCACCTTCAGCCAGAGAGTCCCTGCAGGGAGAGAGTCGATCAAGTTGATTGGGGCCACCAAAATCAACAAAACCTGCAAGGCCCAGGCTCTTGTTCTGCCTACCGCTCGGCTGAGCCTCGGCCTTGTGAGAGCTCGGCTCCGACATCTGCCCCCTCGAGACCTTCATCTTCGGTGGGGTTTCTAGCTCTGGCTCTTGGGTTCTCTCTCTCGGACCTGGGAGGGAGGAGCATTCGAGTGATGAGAATGTGGCCACTCTGCCACTTCTCTTGCTACAGACCCAGAGATCCCTCCGCCTCAGGTCCCCATTTTTCCCCTCTCCTCTTCGAGGATCCTGATGATCTTGATCTCCTAGGAAAGAGAAGAAGAACTTGTAGCAGCAAGACTCCTGAGTCTGTCACCTCGGATACTGACTTTGATGAGTCCAGGGGATCCCTAGATCCTCTCCTCTCTCTTCCTCCTCAGAACATCCTAGAACTCTGGAACTTGGAAAAAACTGAACAAACCACCTCTGAGGATGAGTCATGAGAGGCAGAGGCATGAGTCCCTCCTCTCTCCTCCACCTCCTGGGTGTCTCCCCCCCCGACCCCAGGCCCCCTTACGCAGCCCTAGCATGGGCAGCCCTCTCTGAGCCAGTCCCTAGGAGGCCTTCCTTCAAATTTATCACTGCCCTTGTGACAAACAATTCCTTACCAAGGGTGTCCCGCTGCTGATGCTGTGGTGGCTGCGGCCGCCACAAACTTGCAGATCCCTTCGTGCCTGTCCATCCCCTCAATAAGGACTCTAGGACCACATGGATAGATGATGGTGGCGTAATTTTCCTCAGCGACCTTTGCTATCCAGACTCCAAAGAGATATCCTCAAGGAGCTGGAGGAGTAGTTCAGGATCCTACAGCTGCAGGGGCTCCATTTCTGCATTGCTTCGCCTCTATTCCATTGCTAACTCCTTCGCTAACTCCTCCATATGTCATGCTCTTGCGAGTATGGAAAGAGAAAGCCCAGGAGCAGGGGTGTGGCGCCAAGCCTGGAGGCCTTCACAAATTCTCCCTTTGATGGGTCAGCTTGTTTGGCCCTCAGGTGAAAGGACCTTGACCCAGGTGTGGCAGGACGGACTTTCGAGCCTCTCTCTGATAAGCCCTTTCAGCATCCCTGAGTGAGTTGCCGGCTGTCCCCTTCTTGGAGGGCAGTCGGGGGAAGATCACTGTAGCCAGAAGCCTGGCATTCCCTCACTCAAGACCCACTGGAGACCATATTGGATCTCAGCAGACTCAACAAGTCTGGTCAAGAAGACAAGATTCGGATGGTCCTCTTCAGTCAATTCTGCCCTTCTTACAGAAGGACAACTCTGTCAGCCACCACCAGGCATCTTATTATACAAGCCAGGGATTACACACTCCCTGTGTTTAGCGCTTAGGCTCAACTTCTCAACTTCGAAAAAAGTCGCCTGCCAGCCCTGCCAGTCTATAGGCTTTCACTTAGGATACGCTGTTCTTGTGTACTAATACCCCTACACAGACCAGACAAAGAGAAGACTCGAATCATCACTCAGGATCATTCAAGAAAGCAAAGGCCAGAATATTCTAAAGGTCAATGGTTCTAAAGGCTCATGGCTGCATGGCTGCGCTCTTCTTCCTGGCTCCACAGTGGTCATACCAGCAACTCCAATGCGTCACCAGATTCTGAGATGAGAGCAGTGCTTTTAACGTTGCAAGCCCTCACCGACTTTCTTCCCGTGGGACATTGTTCCACACAGACACAGACATGTCAGTTTGGTATAATATCAACAAACAAACAGAACCAAGTTCAATGGGCGATCCTCTCTCATCGGTTTCTGGTAGCAGCGCATATCTGGGCTCTATCAGGCCATCCCCAGAGGCGGCCTGAGATCTACTGATTCACCAATCCGGTCAGCTGCACCGGTCAATCCCTCTCTTGGTTGCTCACTTCCTTCCCCTTAGCCAGGCTTCCTTGATCTCTACCAGTTAGAGACATCATAATAAACTACTCAAAATCCTCTACCAGGATTCAATTGGCTGCTACTTCTAATTTTCATCGGATAGCAGATTGATTCTTCCCCCTCGAGCCAGCTGTTTCTTTCACAAAGACAGAGTATCTTTGAGAACTAATCCATCCTTACCTAAGGTTGCTTCAAAGAACAATCTGAATCAATCCATTGATCTCCGTATTTTTCCTAACTATTCAGATAGGGCTGAACAGATATTATTTGGACAGAACAAAAATTTAGAAAATCTGATCAACTTTTTGTTTCCTATGATAATAAAAAGGCCTTCCTGTTTCTAAAGTGACTTTGTCCAGATGGCTTTCTTGTCATCACTGAAATCTATACCAGGGGAAAACAGCTGTGCTCAAAACCTAAAGCACATTCAACCAGGAGTTTAGCTACTTCTACAGCTTTTCAGGCTAGACTTCCTTTGGACACTATTTGTGCAGCGGCCACTGGGCCACCCTCACACTTTTGTTTCCCATTACAAATTGGACTTGGCCTCCAGGGACAGAGCCAGTTTTGGCTCAGAGTTTGTTCCATTGAGCCACCCAGGATAGAGGTGCTAGGGACGCTGTCCCATCAAAAGAATGATTGACAACAACATTAAGAAGTTATGTACCCATATAGCGTTCCATGTTAGTGTCTAAGACCATTCAGACCTGGTCCTTTTTCCATCTGTAAGTTTCTTCTTCCTTTGGGAAGTACTTGTCAACAAACGAGATCTGGGTACTTACTGCCTTGCATCATGGGATATGGGGCTGCCTCGAGCTGGTAGACAACTAACATGGAACGTTATGGTAGGTACATAACTTCTTATTATAAAACACTTAGTATTATATTTGTAATTTGCATAACTATGCAAACTAAACATTATTTTACAATTAGTTTACATATTTTTCAGTATTTTTTTTATTTATTTAACTGCCCTGCCATTAATTTTAGAAAAAACTGTTTGACTAATACCATTTGTGATTTTATTTCCTTTTAAAATTTAGAACTTTAACTGTTTGGTGTTGTGTTACTATACAATTATAAAAAAATTGTAGAAAATCAAATAGATATTAGCTTAACTAACATATGATCTGAAGTAGTTACTTCATTTGCTCTGCAACCTGTGGGTATGGGATCCGACCTCGGATCCGAGCTGGCAGCTTTCCAAGCTACAAGATCCGAGCTCCTAGCTCCTCCCCCCTACCCATAACCCCCTGCTATGTGCTGTATTACCTCAGATCGTTTTTTGCCGCGGCTGAAGCAGCTACCTTTGAAGAGCTCCTTGGCTATTGGTGAGATCGAAGCTTTTTTGTGATTTTTGGGGTAAAATTTCTTATTTTATTTTTCTTGTTGAGAGAGTGTGTAGTTCCCTGGTGTAGTTAGAATATAGTTTTTGTTTATCTCTAACTAGTTAATTGTAGTTTCCCGTATATCACCCTCCCCCCTTAGTGTTTGGGTGTGTTTTGTGTGAGTTGTGTCATGGCAGAAGGGCCTAAAGCAGTTTTCTCAAAATGTACTGAGTGTGGCCATAAGCTTTCACCGGCGGATGGCCACACTCGGTGCGTTTTATGCTTTCGGGCGGCCCACTTATCATCAGCCTGCACAGTCTGTGTGGCCTTTAACCCTCGAGCTCTCAGGGACAGGAAGAACAAGCTGATCCTGGTGGGCTTGTTGCCTCAGGAATCGGCTTCTTCTTCCTCTCCCTCTCAGCCGCAGGCTGCCTCGGTAGCCCTTGTGCCTTCTGTGCCTCCGACTCAACCTGGGACTCAACCTCCCTCTTTGGTTTTGAGTTCGGGGGACTCTGGTACCTCTTCTTCTAAGGAGAAGAGGCACAAGGACAAGGGACATGGGTCTCACAAAAGGCGGGCTGAGACTCAACCCTCAGCCCCTCCGTCTAAGCTGGCTAAGTCTCCCTCGAGGGTCTTCGGATCCTCCCCCTCTTGGCTCCGTTCGCCTTGCTTTTTGCCAAAGCCGGAGGAGGATTATCGGTCTCCCTCGAGGTCATCGAGGCGGCCCTCCCGGCCCGCCTCGACGACTTCTTCAAGGTCCACCAGAAGCCTCACCGAAGCGGACATGGATCGGATGATGCGCCAATTCATCCAGACCCAGATGCAGATGGGGGTGCTCTTGCCTCCCCCCTCTGGGGGGGAGTGCAGCCCCCATGTTTGCTCCGATCACTCCTTCTCCGACCCCCTTTCGGGTCACGGAGTAATCGGATCCGGGCCCTTTCGGAGCCGGGGATTCGTCGGCGCCGATAGCTCCGGTCGCTTCGATGCCAACTGTGCCTTCGAGTTTGTCGGATCCGAGCTCTCGGGGCCGAGGGCTGAGTGTCGGATCCGGGGGAGCTGGTGTGTCTTCGGCTCCGTTGGGTTTGGAGCATATCTTCCTCTCGGCTCTGGCTGCATCGGCTCCGACCCCGATCCCTACCTCGGAGCCGAGGAGATTGCTCTCGGAGGCTGGCAAGAGTAGTTCTCCTTCGACTTTTGAGGTAGTGGAGAGGGTACTGTCGAGGACCTCCAGGTCCCCGGTTCGGGCTTCGGATCCTCCCGTACCCCCGCTGCATGTGGGTCTATCCTCCATCATCCGACCATCGGGACAGCCTGCTCAAGCCCTCCAGTTGGTTCCCTTGGAGGAACAGGACCCTGTTGACTAGCCCTCTTCGGATAGTCCCACCAAGGAGGTCCCTCGTAAACATCGGTACAAGAGGAGGCACCTGGACTCCCCTGTGTCCGTCACCACCGATACGGATTTAGATGATGGGGAAGGTTCCCCAAGGTCACCCCCCGAGGATGTCTCCTTTGGAGACTTCATGGAAATGTTGCGTATTAGAGGGGGGTGGTCTGCCCAAAAACCTTCCGCTAATGAATCCGTGTTCCTGGAGGCATTTGAGGCAGGCCCTTCTACCTCCTGGGTGTCCCCTCCGGCTGACCCCCTGGTAGACCTAATTACTACCAGGGCGTGGAAGGAGTCCGACACCGTGGAGCCTATCCCGAAATGACCCGACAAGATCCTTAGCCCCCCAGTGGATAGACAGTCTTGGGCCAAGGGATCTCCTGTGGATGCCATGTTGGTGGCAGCCGCCACCAAGAGGGAACTCGCGCAGGAGAGTTCTTCGGTTCACCCGCCGGATAAGGAATCTCGAGCGCTGGACCGCATTGGGAAGTGGATGTTTGCTTCAGCGACCTTTTCGATAAGGGCACTGAACTATATGGCACATACCATTAGGCTACAGCGAGACTTGATTAAGGAATACGCTGCAGCTCCCCTGGAGTCCATGTCGGTCGAGGACAAGAAAGGTTTCTCGATTCGTATGGCCACTCTGAAATCCATTTCTAACACATCCATGCGGCTACTCTCCCATGCTACGGAGGGAGCCGCTAGGGCCAGCGGAGCCATGTCGCCTTGACGTCACTCCTGGCTCCGTCTTTGCGATTTCGGACCCTTCAAGCGCCTTCGAATGCGCCCTTTGACGGGTCTTCGCTCTTCGGCAAGACCGTTCGCGAGACGCTGGTCCAAAGCGAGAAGGACGGGAAGACGCTGTCTGCCATCGGAGTCCGCTTCTCTAATCCCCAACGATCCTTTTCAAGGAATCAGAGGGGACAAAAGAAGCTGTGGTTCCGTAAGTCTCAGCAATCCCATCCAGCTTTGGACCCCTCGTCCTCTAGAGGCAGAGGAGGACAAGGTGGACGCCAGCCCAGAGGCAGAGGGGGACCGCGTAACTTCGGGTCGAGGGAACCTTTCCCGGACAGACCCGCGCAGCAGCCCTGAGGGCTTACCCAGCTGTCCCTCTCTGGAGGCAGTCGGGGGGCGGTTGTCAGAGCATCTGTCAAATTGGGAGTCCATTACGACAGATCGATGGGTGCTCCGTATCATATCCAGAGATTATTCCATCCCCTTCATAAACCCACCCTCCAAGACCAGACGCCTCCCCGATGTTCCACCCAATCAGAGGGAGGCAGCGGCTTCAGAGGTCCTGAAGTTGCTAGAAAAAAGAGCCATCCAGCCCGTCCCCTCAGACCAGTCCGGTTTGGGCTATTACTCCAGGTTCTGTTTGGTGCCAAAAAAGACGGGGGACCTAAGACCCATACTAGACCTTTCCGCTTTGAACCTGTTCATTCCCAAGGAAAAATTCCGGATTGTCACCCTCCAATCAATTCTACCCCTCCTCCGGCAGAACGACTGGATGTGCTCTATAGACCTCAAGGATGCGTACTACCACATATTGATGGACAGATGATCCAGAAGGTTTCTCCGCTTCCGGCTGGGAGCCAGTCATTATCAGTTCAAGGTTCTTCCGTTTGGCCTCACCTCAGTCCCCAGGGTGTTCACCAGAGTTATGGCAGTGGTTGCAGCCCACCTGAGACTTTAGGGCATTCAGGTCATTCCGTACCTAGACGACTGGCTCCTTACTGCCACCAACAGGCATCAACTCTGCGTGGCAAGAGATTATGCTCTGACCCTTGTCCAGAGCTTAGGCATCTCAGTGAACTTACAGAAGTCCTTTCTTTGCCCCGTGCAGGTCCTGGAGTTCATAGGGGCCAAGTTAGATACCCGCATCTCTCGTGTTATGCTAACTGCGGACAGGCTGAGCAGCTTGTCGTTTCAGGTACTAACCCTTCTTCAGAGTCTGGCGCCGGCGGCGGAATTAGTCTTGAGGGCACTAGGATCTATGGCAGCAGCGATCGGTCTCTCCCTCCACGCTCGTCTGTGGATGAGGGTTCTGAAGTGGTCCCTTCAAGTTCATTGGTCTCTGCTACTCCATCCGTTGAGCACTCCGATTCCACTGAGCAGAGTTTGCAAGGACTCCCTTCTTTGGTGGCTCCATGCTCCAGAACTGAAGGAAGGGAGACCCTTTGTTGTCCCTCCCCCCCAAGCCACGCTGACCACGGATGCTTCTCGCCTCGGGTGGGGGGGGCATTGTTCGGGCAGAACCGTCCAAGGCACGTGGACTCCCCTAGAGACCGCTTTGCACATCAATGTCCTAGAGATGAGGGCGGTGCTTCTAGCGTTGCAAGCTCTCCACGACCTTCTACCTCTGGGGACTGTTGCAATCCAGACGGACAACATGTCAGTAGTCTGGTACATAAACAAACAAGGAGGAACCAGGTCTTACCCACTTTGTCGAGAGGCTATGAGAGTTTGGGAATGGGCGATATCCACCAACCGTTTTCTGGTAGCAACGCACATTTCGGGACGGTCCAACATATTAGCGGACAAACTGAGTCGAGTGATTCTCACTCGCAGTGGTCTCTCAATCCATCAGTTGTGAAGCAGATCTTCCGCAAATGGGGTTGGCCTCGCATGATCTTTTGCTTCTCCATTAAACACAAAATGCAGCGAGTACTGCAATACTTCCCCGAAGAGAATCCCAGAGACGCTCTAGTCCATGCTTGGCATCCCGGTCTACTTTATGCTTATCCCCCCTCCCACTTATGACGAAGTTCATACAGAAAGCCCGTCGGTTGGGGAGCAGAGTTATCCTCATAGCCCCATTCTGGCCTCGCCAGATCTGGTTCCCTTACCTGCGGTCTCGCAGTGTGACTCCTCCATGGATACTGGATCCCATTCCAGACCTGATTTCACATCCTGCAGGATTCCAAACCCCGAACCTGGTGAACCTCAAGCTTGCGGCTTGGTTGATCCAGTTCCACTGATGGCAAGGACTCCCGGTATCTCATCTCCTGTGAAGGCCATTCTAGTCGCAACTCATAAACCAGCTACTAGGAAAATTTACAACAGCAAATGGAAACGTTTCTCTGTCTGGGCTAAAGACAGGGGCCTGGATCCATTTACAGTTCCTATTCCGACTATTCTAGACTTCCTGTCACTGATTTTTAGGCAGGGAGCAAGTGCTTCTACAGTTAAGGTGCAGTTAGCAGCCATCTCCCATTTCCATGTGGGAGATGGATTAGGATTCTTGGCTTCTACAAAATTATGCAAAACTTTCTTGTGGGGCATTTTCCTTTTGAAGCCTCCTGTGAAAGTGGCGGTGCCCCCGTGGGATTTGACCTTAGTCTTACAAGCCCTAACAGGCCCACCCTTTGAGCCCGTGGCTTCGGTACCGTTAAAATTCTTGTCTTGGAAAACGGCTTTTTTAGTGGCCATTACTTCAGCCAAAAGAGTTTCAGAACTTCAAGCATTGTGTATGAAACATCCTTATCTCATTTTTCACAAGGATAGAGTGTTCCTCAGGACTAATCCATCGATGTAATGGGATCCTATCTCGCCTACATTCATGACAGATGGGTTCGGAGCCGATCCATCGGCTCCGACTCGGCAACTAATACACTAGCACAAAGTCTCTCATTGGCTGGGCTACTCCCTATCCCAGGATGCACTACACCTGCTTCCCCAGATCTCGTTTGCCGCTTTACAAGCTGGACGTGGTCTCGACTTGGCTGGAGCTAAGTGGTTCTTTTTTACCTTTTACTGGTCTTTGACCTTGGGGTTTTTCTCTATATATTAACCAAACAGCTGTTTTAACAGCTATTCTTGTAATTTGTATATCTCGTGTCTGTGTTTGAGTGATTCCTAGTACTTTATTTTTTTCAGTTGGGCAAGGCCTGTTTAAGTTAGAGGGCCTTTGCCCTACCTTTGACTGCTGTTTAACTGCTATTTAAGTTGTGGTTAGTTGTTCTTCGGGCTAGGCCCGTTTAAATTAGAGGGCTTAGGGTCGTTGAAATTGTATTCTCTGTGTCAGTTCACTGTGTTCTTTTTTGAGGTAAAATTTCCTCAGTACTCGTGCCATTGTGTCTCGCTCTTTATTGGCGCTTTTTGTGATAGTCTTATTGCTTGTTGAGTGCCTGTATTATGTCAAAGGAGCAGAAGTCAGGCTTTAAAAATGCACTCGGTGCAGTTACAAAATGTCCATCACAGACAGCCACTCAGTTTGTTTATTGTTTGGGGCGAAACATCTGCAGGAGACATGTAGTGTCTGTCATGCTTTCTCCGCTAGGGTTCTTCAAGAACGCAAGAACAAGCTGATTTTGAAAGGGCTTATTAAACCCTCCTTTGAGGAAGCTTTAAATCCTCCTGTTGCTTCCAAAGAAAAGATCGTCGGCACCGACAAGTCCGTCGGAGCCGACTTCTAAAAGACAAAATTGACCTCTTCTTCCTCGGCTCCACTGACTTCGGGCCGAGGGTGAGTCTGCCTCGATACCTCCTACTTCGCTCCATTGCCTTCGGAGCCGCAAGTTGGAGTATCGAGAGGTGAATCACCTCCATCGGTTCCAATGGCTTCGGAGCCGGTGGAAGTGTGCAGCTCAGACTCTTCCCCTCGGCTCAAGAAGGCTCCTTCGTGCCGATGGTGGTCCATGCTGTGGTGGAGTCGGCGCCGACAGTATTGGAGCCGTTTCGAGCCGGTCCCCTTCTCTCGGAGCCGAGAGGAAAGTCTTCTCGAGTGTCTACCTCCTCTAAATCCTCGAGACTGTCAGATTCGGACCTGGATAGGGTTTTACAGAGGCTTTTCCAATCTCCAGTGTTTACTAAAATGGTCTCGGCTCCAGCACAGTTTGCTTCGGAGCCGATCCCCCCTCCAACACATTTGATTCCTCCTCCAACCTCTTCGGAGCCATTGGAGCCGGTGGTGGTGGAGCAATGTGGAGCCATACGGTCGGAGCTGAGACCCCTTACAGGCCTTTCGGCTCCGACTATGCTTCCTACCCTGTCCTCCGGTTCAGGATTTGGTACTGCGACCTCTTCAGCCGGGCCCGAGGGGAATACTTTGGGATTAGGTGCTTTGGTGCCTAGTCTTCCTCTCGGAGCATCGGCTGCTGGAATTCCCAGTGCCATCGTGGCCTCTAGACCAGTGACTTCCTTGGATTCTGGAGGTCCGGCCTTTGAGGCCATGAGGAGCGCTGGCCATGCCTTTGCCGGTTCAACTAGATTCTACCTCACCGTCCCTAGATTTGGAGACAGGTGCCTCTGTTGTGTTGCAGCCCCGGCAGCGGGCCCCAGGGCCTGAGGATACCCCCATCGGGGTTCCCTTCTTCCGGTGGTCCGTCCGAAACTGCTTCGATGAACCCCCGGAAGAAATTGTGTAAGAGGAAGCACGTAGACTCCCAAGATGAGTCTATTACATCGGATACTGACCTCGATGGCAGAAGGGTCCCCAAATCATCTTCGGATGATATCTCCTTCTCAGATATCTTGGAGATTCTGAGACAGAGAGGTGACTGGCAAGCCAAAACCCCTTCAGCTGAGGAGTCAGTCTTCCTCAAGGCCTTTGGGGCCCAGCCCTCCGCCTCCTGGGTGTCTCCGCCCTTCGATGAACTCCTTGATTTGGTTTCTCGAAGGTGTGGGAACACCCTGATTCTGTGGAACCGGTGCCTGCGAGGCCCAATAAATTTTGTTAGCCCCCAGAAAGAATTTCTCACAAAGGGTGTGCCTGTAGATGCTTTGGTGGTGGCTTCTGCCACACAGCAGGACGTGGCAGAGGCTTGGACGTCTATTCATCCTCCTAATAAGGATTCTAGGAGTATGGATAGGTACGGAAGCGTACCCTGTCCTCAGCGGCCTTTACCTTACGGTCGCTGAACTACTTATGTCATTTTACGAGGCTCCAAATGGATCTTCTCAAAGAGCTAAATGACTCTCTTGTTGGTAATCTACCTGAGGCGCTGGCCCCGACTGTTGGCGCACAGATGACTACCCTCTTTCTATTGTTAACTCGTCCATGAGGCTCATTTCAGATGCGGCCGAAGGGCGAGTAGAGCTTTAGGAACAGGCGTTGCCCTTAGGAGGCAAGCCTGGTTACGCTTGTGTTCGCTCACGGAGGCTTTCAAGTCTTCCTTCGCGCCTTTGATGGGTCATCTTTGTTTGGACCCAAGGTGAAGGACACACTAACTCGGTGCGAGCAGGAGGGCAAGACTTTGACTGCCGTTGGGGCCCGTTTTTCCGCTCCTTCCAGGCCTTATCCCAAGGCTGGGAGATTAGGGAAAATGTGGTTTAAAAAATCCCAAAAGTCTTTCTCTACTCCATCCAGTGATTCCCCCTCCAGAGGCAGGGGGGGGGGATTTTGGAAGACGCCGCCCCAGAGGTGGCAGAGGCCCCCGTAACTCTGGAGACCGCGATTCCTTTCGTGGTTCTTCATACAACCAGCGTTCCTGAGTTGTTGCCCGACTGTGCAACTCCGGAGCCAGTCGGGGGTCGCTTTGCAGCGCACCCACAAGCTTGGAAATCCATAACAAGCGATCGGTGGGTGCTTCGCATTATTACCAGAGGATATATCATCCCCTTCAACAAACCCCCCCTTTCTTTAAGGGAAATCCCGGACGTACCACCCAGTCAGCGGGATCAGGCAGCGTTAGAGGTTTCAAAGCTGCTAGAAAAAAGAGCCATCCAGCCTGTCCCCATCGACCAGATCGGATCAGGAACTTACTCAAAATTATTTTTGGTACCAAAAAAGACAGGGGACTTCAGGCCCATTTTGGACCTCAGTTCATTGAATCGTTTCGTACAGAAGTCCAAATTCCGAATGGTCACTCTTCAATCTATTCTTCCTTTGCTGGAAAAAGATGCATGGATGTGCGCCATAGATCTCCAGGACGCTTACTATCACATTCCCATAGCTCAAGAGTCCAGGAGACATTTACGCTTCGCCTGGAGCCAGTCATTTTCAATTCCGAGCACTGCCCTTTGGTCTCACCACAGCCCCCAGGGTGTTCACCAAATGTCTGGCAGTGGTAACTGCTCACCTGAGAAGTCTGGGATTCCAGGTGTTTCCTTATCTAGATGACTGGCTCCTTACTGCCACCTCCGAGCATCTACTACTCCAAGCGCTCAGAGCCACGTTCACCTTGGGCCGTTTCTTGGGGATCACGTTCAATTTGCAAAAATCTGTACTACAGCCATCTCAGTGTATTATTTTCATAGGCGCAGACTTAGACACAAAAAGAATGCGCGCCTATTTACCGGCAGCAAGAATTCAGGTCTTACAAGATCAGGTCAAATCCTGTCTCCCCCTACAAAGAGCCCCGGCCCATCGGATCCTACAACTGTTGGGCTCGATGGCGTCGACCATACTTTTAGTTCCCTTGGCCAGACTTCACATGCGAATTTTACAATGGCTACTGTCGGTTCAATGGTCCTATCAGGAACTTCCCTTGAACCACTTAATCATAATCACGGAAAGTTGCTGTCGAGATCTACATTGGTGGCTTCTCCAATCAAATCTCGACCAGGGGCGACCCTTTATACCTCAACGTCCCATTGCCACTGTGACTACGGACGCCTCCCAGGTAGGGTGGGGGGGTCATTACCTGGACAGGTCGGTCCAAGGCACATGGCAGATCCAGGAAACGCATTTGCATAGAGAAGCCATGAGACTTTGGCACTGGGCGGTAGCTACCAACCGCTTTCTAATGGCAACGCACATACTGGGGAAGTCCAATGTGATTGCGGACAGATTAAGCAGGACCATTCTTTTACCCCACGAGTGGTCCCTCAAACAGAGTATAGCTGCGAAGATCTTCGACAGATGGGGTCTTCCTTGCTGCGACCTGTTTGCCAGCCCTCACAATACGAAATGCAGAGAGTTCTTCACACTGTTTCCTTCTCAGGGACAGATTCCCAGGGATGCTCTGACTCACATTTGGCCCCCCGGTCTTCTCTACGCCTTCCCTCCATTCCCCCTCCTACCGAGGGTGATACAGAAGGCCATTTACTTGGAGCGAGATGATTTTGATTGCCCCGCACTGGCCTCGTCAAGTTTGGTTTCCCTTCCTACAGAGGCATGCGATAGAAGGTCCATGGTTTCTGGATCCGGTGCCAGACCTGTTGACTCATCAGTCAGGACGGCGTCATCCGTCTCTCAGGTCCTTGAAGTTGGCAGCATGGTTACTCCACTTCCATCCTTAGTCCAAGACAATGCTCTTTTGCTGGACGTGGTCCACATACTGTCTTCATCTCATAAACCTTCCACCATCAAACTTTATTCCAGTAAATGGAAAAGGTTTGCCTTCTGGGCTCAAGAACGGGGTATAGATCCTCTCACTGCACCAGTATCGGAGGTTCTGAATTTTCTGGCCTCCCTTTTTCAGTCGGGCTCTTCAGTTTCTACCATTAAGGTTCAGTTAGCAGCGATCTCTAATTTTCATGCCTCTTTTGAACCTTCATTGATGTCTCACAAACTTTGTAAGGCTTTCCTTAAAGGGGCTTGGCTCCTTAGGCCTCCTTTATCTCAGCCTGTCCCCCCTTGGGATTTGAATATGGTTCTTGCTGCCCTAACTGCCCGTCCTTTCGAACCAGCTGCTACTTGTGATTTAAAATTTCTGTCTTGGAAAACAGCCTTTTTAGTAGCCATAACATCTGCTAGGCGAGTTTCAGAACTTCAAGCTCTTTGTTCTGATCCTCCCTATTTGATTTTTCACAAGCATAGAGTTTCATTGAAATTAAACCCTGCATTTATACCAAAAGTGGCCTCCTCTTTCTGTATGCAACAAACTATAGAACTCCCTGTCTTTTTCCCAGAATTCTCCAATAACGCAGAATATACTTTGCATCAATTGGACGTTCATAGACAACTACGTTTTTATTTGAATAAGAACCGCTCAAACGCGGAAATCAAATCAATTGATGTTATGTGATCCTATCTCGCCTACATTCTGAATGATGGGTTCGGAGCCGATCCTCGGCTCCGACTCGCATGCCAAAGAGCGAAGTCTCTTATTGGCTGAGCTTACTATATCCCAGGATGCACCACCATCAGTCCCCAGATCTCTTTGCCGCTTAACTGCAAGCGTGGTCTCGAGCTGGCTGGGCTGAGTAGCTTTTATTAACTACTTTTCTGTCAGTTTTGTGCTTGTATTTCACAAAGCCGTTTTACCTATTGCTACCTTTGCCTATTGTGTTCGATTGAGTAGTGGATTTTCTTGTGTGTGACTGGGTAGAGTTTGTTTTGGCCCCTTCAATCAGGGCCTTTTCAGTCAAACTTTATAACTGAATTTTAGTGTTTTAAAGTTCCGGTTATTACACCTAAGGTTGTGTTTTACACAGTTTCTGTAAGCCTTGGTTTTTGTCATAGGATTCTACAGTGGTTAAATTTCCTGTCAGAAATTGTTAACATTATGTCTCAAGCCCCTAGGCCTTGGGCTTTAAAAATGTACTAAATGTGCTTTTAAGATGTCTGTTACTGATGACCATCTACTTTGTGTTTATTGTTTAGGGCAAAGCACTTGCAGGAGTCATGCAGCGTATGTCACGCTTTTTCCTCTAGGGTCCTCCAGGAGAGGAAAAATAAATTAATTCTTAAAGGGTTGATTAAACCCTCTTTTGAAGAAGCCTTGTCTTCGCTCCGACTCCTGCCAAAAGAAAGGGCTTCGGCTCCGACCAGTCCGTGGACCCGACTGCCAAGAGACCTAGGCAGGCCTCTCCTTCGGCTCCAAAGGCTTGGAGCCGAGGTCGGACGGTCTGCCTCGATGCCACCAGTATCGACTCCTCGGGCCGATGGCTGGGGCATCGAGGCGGGTCACCGTCGGCTCCACTGCTCGGAGCCGACAAGTCGCCCGCTCAGACACTTCCTCCTCGGCGAAGTCTACCTCGGCACCGATGGAATCTGGTGTGCGTTTCCTCGGCCGATTCTCATCGAGTCGCCGAGCCGGTCCCCTAGTCTCTTGGGGCCGAGGAGGTCTTCGAACCCGTTCAATTTCCTCTCGGTCTTGAATGTCGGATTCTGATATAGACAGGGTGCTCCAAAGACTTTTCCAGTCCCCAGTCTTCCAAAAATTTGTTTTGGCTCCGACCCAGTTGGCCGGAGCCGATGGCCATGACCCATCCCATTGCTATTCCTCCTCCGACTGCTTGGCTCCGTGAGCAGGTGCTCTTGGAGCCGGTGGTGATCTCAGGGTCGGCTCCGACCCTTACTCCAACCGGCCCTCGGGTCCGAGTTTGTCTGGACTTCTTCGGCTGGACCCGAGGGTGATGTTTGAGACCGATGCTTTCGGTTCGAGCCTCCCTCTCGGTGCTTCTGCGGGACTTCCGTCTACTATCATGGCCCGGAGACGGACGCTCCCAGGATTTTGGAGGTCCGGCTTTCAGAGCCATGAGGAGTGCCTTGGCCAATCCTCTTGACCATCTCTCGGTTTTACCAGCACCTTCCCTGGGCGTGGAGACTGGGTCTTTGGTAGTTCCCTGTCTGTGGCCAGCGGAGCCCGAGGCCTGAGGTTACCCCAGTGGGGTTCCTCTTCCTGAGGGTTCTTGAGTCATCTCCAGAGGAACCCCCAAGGAAGAGATCGTGCAAGAGGAAGCACGTGGACTCCCCGAGTCTATCACATCGGACACGGATATGGATGATGCAGAGGGTCCCCTAAGTCGTCCTCGGATGATGTCTCCTTTGCAGACATCTTAGAGATCCTCAAACAACGAGGCGGCTGGATGTCCAAACCCCCTCTGCGGACGAATCAGTGCTCCTCAAGGCCTTTGGGGCTCAGCCCTCCGCCTCCTGGGTATCTCCGCCCTTGACGAGCTTCTGGATTTAGTTTGTCAAGGGCGTGGGAACACCGGATACTGTGGAACCAGTCCCTTCTCGTCCAAACAAATTCTTATCTGCTCCCCGAGAAGGAGTTCCTTACTAAAGGCGTGGCTGTAGATGCCATGGTGGTGGCATCTGCTACACAGCAGGACGTGGCAGAGGCTTCAACGTCCATCCATCCTCCTAATAAGGAGTCTAGGAGTATGGATAGGTGCGGAAGCGCACCCTGACTTCAGGCCTTTACCTTAAGGTCTCTGAATTATTTGGCACATTTTACTAGGCTTCAGAGGGATCTGGTCAAGGAGTTGTCAGACTCCCTCTCGGGTAACCTACCTGAGCAGCTAGCCCAGTCCGTTAGCTCTCAGTTGGCTATCCTCACGTCAATTGCTAACTCGTCCATGAGGCTCATATCCTATGCGGCCGAAGGCGGGTAGATGGCAGGCACAGGCGTGGCTCTCGTGACAGGCCTGGCTCCGCTTGTGTCAGTTCTGGAGGCCTTCAAGTCTTCCTTCGCCGACGCTCCCTTTGATGGGTCCTCATTATTTGGACCCAAGGTGAAAGACACCCTTACCCGCTGTGAGCAAGAGGGAAACGTTATCTGCCGTAGGGGCCCGTTATTCCACTCCTCGGCCTTACCCCAAGGCCAAAGGAGGGAAAATGTGGTTCCGGAAATCTCAAGTTTTCTCCCAACAGCAGGAAGATTCCCGTCCAGAGGCAGAGGCGGGAAATTTTTCAGGAGACGCCGTCCCAGAGGCGGCAGAGGCCCGCAATTCTGGAGACCGCGAGTCCTTTCGTGGCTCTTCAGCCTCCCACACGACATGAGGGATTGCCCGGCTGTGCTGCTCGAGCCAGTCGGGTGTCGTTGCCAAGCACCTAAAAGCCTGGGAGTCAATCACTCAGGACAGATGGGTGCCGGATAATTGCCGGAGGTTACACCATCCCATTCAAATACTCACCCCCTCCGTCCAAGAGAATCCCGGACCCACCCAGTCAAAGGGAAATAGCAGCCGCAGAAGCTTCAAAGCTGCTACAAAAAGGAGTCATCCAACCGGTCCCCACAGACCAAATTGGATCAGGAAATTACTCCAGGTTCTTTTTAGTGCCAAAAAAGACAGGGGACCTGAGACCAATATTGGATCTCAGCAGACTGAACCTATCCGTCAAAATCCAAATTCCGAATGGTCACGTTGCAATCCATTCTCCCGTTGTTGGAGAAGGACGTTTGGATGTGCTCCATAGACCTCAAGGACGCCTATTATCACATACCGATACATCAGGCGTCCAGAAGGTATCTGCGCTTCAGCCTGGGAGCCAGTCATTACCAATTTTGTGCTCTGACCTTTGGTCTCACCACAGCCCCCAGGGTGTTCACCAAGTGTTTGGCAGTAGTGACGGCTCACCTGAGGAGCCTTGGATTCCAAGTGTTTCCCTATCTCGACGACTGGCTCCTGACTGCCACCACCAGGCATCTACTTATGGACAACCTCAAAGCCACCATCTCCTGGGTGTTTCCCTGGGGATTACATTCAATTGGTCAAAGTCTGTCTTGCTGCCCTCTCAGCGCATAAAGTTTATAGGAGCAGAGATAGACTCAAGATTGATCGTGTCTTTCTTCCTGCCGAAAGGATCCGAACCTTACAGGGCCAAGTTCAAGCTCTGATCTCGAGATCCAAAGCCCCAGCCAGGATGGTCCTACAGGTTCTAGGCTCAATGTCTGCCACGGTACTTTTAGTTCCTCTAGCAAGGTTACACATGAGGATTCTTCAGTGGCTCTTATCAACTCAATGGTCCTTTCAAGATCTTCCCCTCAATTATCACATCATAATTACGGAATTATGCAAAAGGGACCTGCGCTGGTGGCTTCAGACATCCAACTTGGATCAGGGAAAACCCTTTGTTCTCCCCCCTCCAGTGGTTACCCTGACGACAGATGCCTCCCAGATAGGGTGGGGGGGGCATTGTCTGGGCAGGCTAGTTCAGGGCTCCTGGCTTCCGGACGAAGCTCTTCTCCACATCAACGTGTTGGAGATGAGGGCTGTACTTCTATCCCTACAGGCCTTACACAAGTTCCTTCCCAGGGCATCATCGCCATCCACACAGACAACATGTCGGTGGTTTGGTACCTGAACAAACAAGGAGGGACCAGATCGTATCCCCTTTGCAGAGAGGCCATGAGTGTGGGAATGGGCTGTAGCTACCAACCGCTTCTTGGTAGCGACCCACATCCCGGGAAAGTCAAATGTATTGGCGGACAAATTAAGCAGGACAATTCTCTCTCCTCACGAATGGTCTCTAAACCGCACAGTAGCAGCCCAGATTTTCAAGAGGTGGGGAACGCTGCGACCTATTTGCGACTCCACAAAACACCAAGTGCCAAAGGTTCTTCTCCTTGATTCCTCATCAGGAAGTACCGGCCATGGATGCTCTAGCACAACCCTGGCCAACAGGGTTGCTTTATGCCTTTCCTCCAATTCCACTCCTTCTCAAAGTCATTCAAAAAGCTTCTCAGCTAAAGTCTTCAATGATTCTGATTGCCCCATACTGGCCTCGTCAGATATGGTTTCCTTACCTGAAAAGCATGCAGTGGACGATCCGTGGACCTTAGACCTGATCCCGGATTTGCTAATCCATCAGTCGGGACATTGGCATCAGTCCCTTCAATCTCTGAAATTGACAGCTTGGCTCCTCCACTTCCGACCTTAGTTAGAAGTCACACACTAGACCCGGAAGTTGTTCACATTTTGTCTTCGGCCCATAAACCCACCACTAACAAATTGTACCTCAGTAAGTGGAAGAGGTTTGCTATCTGGGCTCAACTCAAGGGCTTAGACCCTATCACTGCTCCTGTCCCAGAGGTTTTGAAATTCTTAACATCCCTATTTAATCAGGGATCTTCTGTCTCAACTATTAAAGTTCAACTAGCTGCTATCTCTAAATTCCATGAATCCACGGATCCTCCTTTGATGAGCAGCAGGCTATGCAAAACATTCATTAAAGGTGCGAGTCTGTTAAGACCACCAGTTTTCATCCTGCACCTCCGTGGGATCTTGATTTAGTGCTTGCATTAACATCTCCCCTTTGAACCGGCTGCTACATGCATTAAAATATCTGTCATGGAAAACGGCATTCTTAGTGGCTATTACTTCGGCAAGAAGAGTCTCAGAGCTTCAAGCCCTGTCTATTAAACCACCATATCTGATTTTCCACAAAGATAGAGTATCTCTTAGGCCTAATCCATCCTTTGTCCCAAAGGTCTGCTCTAGTTTCTGTCTTCAACAATCTCTAGAACTACCAGTTTTCTTTCCAAAATTCTCTAATGAAGCAGAATACACTCTCCATAAATTGGATGTTCACAGGCAATTACGCTTCTATTTAGACAGGACGCAGCAACTTCGTAAGTCAGACCAGTTGTTTGTGTCCTTCTCAGATAATAAATTGGGTCAAACTATCACAAAAGCTACAATCTCAAAATGGATTAGAGATTGCATAACTCAGGCCTATTCTTCTTTAAATAAGCAACTTGCATCATCTATCAAAGCTCATTCTACCAGAGCTATGGCTACTTCTATAGCTTTTCACCCAAGCTCGCTATTTCGAAATTTGTGCTGCGGCTACTTGGTCCAACCGCACACTTTCATTTCCCACTACAAATTGGATGTGGCATCTAAAGGACGAGCTTCATTTGGTTCCACGGTACTCAGGAGTGTTTTCCAGTGAGCCACCCAGGATTCAGGTGCTAGGGACGCTGTCCCATCATTCAGAATGTAGGCGAGATAGGATCACATAACATCTTTTAGTTATGTACTCACCATAACTTCAGATGTTTGGGATCCATCTACTCATTCTGATACCCACCCTCCTTCCCCTGCCTTGCAGATCAGAAGAGATAGAACGGTTTTGAGCTCCACTGTTTTTATCTTGTTTCATCTGACGATGTTATATAAGCAGGGTATGCATGTGTGCATGTATGCGGACAAACTAGATCTGGGGGACTGATGGTGGTGCATCCTGGGATATAGTAAGCTCAGCCAATAAGAGACTTCGCTCTTTGGCATAAGCGTGCCGAGTCGGAGCCGAGGGATCGGCTCCGAACCCATCATTCAGAATGTAGGCGAGATGGATCCCAAACATCTGAAGTTATGGTGAGTACATAACTAAAAGTTTGTTTCCTTTGCAGTGAACAAATTGGGGCAACCAGTAACAAAAGCCTCCATATCTAAATGGATTAAAGATTGTATCATTTTTATTTATTCACAGGCTAATAAAGACCTTCCCTTTCCAGTCAAGGCTCATTCTACCAGGGCAATGGCTACTTCCGTAGCTTTTCACTCCAAGTTATCAATAGATGATATTTGTGCTGCGGCAACCTGGACTTCTCCGCACACTTTTATTTCTCATTACAAATTGGATGTGGTTTCTCGAGGCAGAGCTTCCTTTGGTTCCACAGTTCTCAGGAGCGTGTTCCAATGAGCCACCGGATGTAGGTGCTAGGGACGCTGTCCATCTGTCATGAATGTAGGCGAGATAGGATCCCATTACATCTTTTAGTTATGTACTTACCATAACTTCGGATGTATGGGATCCATCTCGCCATTCATAAGTACCCTCCTTCCCCTTCCATTTGGATTTAGAGGAGCTGTAGTCACTTTTTCTTGGCGTTCTTTCTTGAAGAACTTTAGTTGGTTATAGTGACTACTAGTTTTTTCTGTGTTTGCATGGGTGTATGAAAGCGAACAAACAAGATCTGGGGAAGCAGGTGTAGTGCATCCTGGGATAGGGAGTAGCCCAGCCAATGAGAGACTTCGTGCTAGTGTATTAGTTGCCGAGTCGGAGCCGATGGATCGGCTCCGAACCCATCTGTCATGAATGTAGGCGAGATGGATCCCATACATCCGAAGTTATGGTAAGTACATAACTAAAAGTTCTTACCTAAGGTGGCTTCGGAGTCAAATATCAATCAGTCAATAAATTTACCCGTGTTCTTCCCAAATTTTCACAATAGAGGGGAATACAAATTGCATAAACTGGATGTACACAGACAACTACGTTTTTACTTGCACAGGACTAAAGATTTTCGCAAGTCGGACCAGTTGTTTGTGTCATTTGCTAAATCGGCCATGGGTAAGGCCATTTCCAAAGTGACTGTAGCAAATTGGATTTGTCAGTGCATAGTTCACGGGTACATATCTTCAGGCAAACCGGATCCTACTGGAATTCACGCTCATTCTACGAGGTCTATGGCCACCTCAGCAGCCTTCTGGTCCAGGATTCCCTTGGACGACATATGTTCAGCAGCTACCTGGTCCTCTTCTCATATGTTTATTTCTCATTATAAGCTGGATATGATATCGAGAGATAGGGCTTCCTTTGGCTCGCGGTGCTTCGGAATATCCTTCCGTAAAGGCCACCCAGGTTTTTTCCTAGGTAGCTGGAGACTCTGTCCCACAGGTTGTAGAGCAAATGAAGTAACTACTTCAGATAAAGAAGTTATGTACTCATCATAACATTCCATCTGAGTAGGTACTTCATTTGTCTGCAACCGACCCCCCCCCCCCCGCCATGCCCCAAACCTTGTCGGGACTTCTGGCCACCCAGGTTTTTCTCCTGCTAGGAGAGTAGGTCCGGTGTTGTTCCCTCTATCCAGGTTTGGAGTTGCGTAGTGGGCAAAAACCGATCTGAGGTAATACAGCACATAGCAGGGGATTATGGGTAGGGGGAGGAGCTAGGAGCTCGGATCTTGTAGCTTGGAAAGCTGCCGGCTCAGATCCGAGGTCAGATCCGATACCCACAGGTTGCAGGCAAATGAAGTACCTACTCAGATGGAACGTTATGGTGAGTACATAACTTCTTTTTTATATTTACATTATTTATATTTGCTGTTGTCTGCCTGTTATTCTTGTGTATTGTAACAAATGTATTTTAGATGAAAAGAAAATACATGCATGTCTGTCTTGTATCTTTATATCTTTATACAAGCATGTCAGTCTTGTGGCTTTAAATCTTTACTCTTACTAACTATTTTTATTTAATTTTATGCACTAGAACTGTTTTGTGTAACTATTTTTATTTAATTTTTATACACTAAAACTGTTGTGTACCTTTTGAATATGCTGTTAAAATAGCAGATGTTAAGTTGTCAATCTCGCCTTCATTCTTGCTGGATGGGTTCGGAGCCGATCCTCAGCTCCGACTTTGCCAATACTAAAAGCTCGAGAGCTAATTCCACCGGCTCGAGGCTCCCCTATATCCCACAATGCTAGGCGGTAACTACCCAGATCTCGTTTGCCGCTATAGCTGATGAGGTGCGTTTTCTACCGGCTCAGGCAGGTTAGTTACAGTTTTACCTTCAGGTACTTCTAAAAAACCCTTTGTTAATTTTAATACATAATTTTTCAGTTTAATTTAAAAATTTAGACAAATCGACCCCTGTTTGTCGAGCCCCTTTTCCCTTTTTTTCCCTTGTTCTAGGCCTTTGGCCCCTTCCCTCCCCCTAGTCCTTTACTAAATTAGTTTTTTGTAAGGGCTTGTGTGTGTGTGTTAGTGATTTAACCTTAAAATTCATTTTAATATTTTTCTAAAGAGAGTGTCTGTAGTGTGTTTGTGTGTGTTAGGCTCTTTTTTTGTATTATGTCTAAAGATAAGGTCTCAGGCTTCAAGAAGTGTGACTCGTGCTGTCAGAAAATGTCTCTGACAGACGGTCACACTTCTTGTGTGTATTGCCTGAGGCCTTTGCACCTGCAGGACTCTTGTGCCTTTTGTCATGGGTTTAGCTCTAGAGTCCTGCAGGAACGCAAGAATAAGCTCATCTTGTGGGGCTTATTAAAGCCTGAAGGCCCCCCGACTCAGTCTGTGTCGGGGAAGCCTCCAAAAACTTCTAAACAGTCGGCTCCTGCTCCAGAGTCGACTGCTGAGAAATCTAAGTCGGCTTCGACATCGGCTCCGGCTGGAGCCGATGTTTCTAAGCCCCATACTGTTACCTCGGCTCCGGCTGGAGCCGAGGCTGATAAAACTTTGTCGGATCCGATACCTTTATCGGAGCCACAGTCGAGAAAGAGGTCCAGATCCCCCTCTATCGGATCCGTGCATTCGGCGCCAGGATCCCCTCTCCTTTCGGAACGGAGTGACAAAACTCATTCCTCACGGTCTTCCAGATTATCCGACCATGATTTGCAAAGGGTAGTGAGTAGACTTCTCAAGTCCGAGGCACTGGCCCAAATGCTGCATAGCCCGACTCACCAGTCAGTGGGTATTCCCGTTCCCCAATACATTCCTCCTCCGACTCCTTCGAGTTCGGAGACAAGGCTTGTCGGAGCCATGACTGTCGGTGCGTCGGATACGATACCTTCCATTTCGGCTCCGTCGTCTGCTCCGATCTCCTCTTTGGAGGGATCTCGGCGCCGAGCTTCCCTCGTCGGCTCCGAGGGGGCGAGTGGCATCGGACCCTTGTCCGACCCCGCTCTCCCTCTCGGGGCTTCGGCGTTGGTGAGTTCGGCTCTGACATCGGCTTCGGAGCCGTCTCTGTCGGTGCCGGGGGAGGTCCTTGTCTCTTTGGAGCGGGGGCCTCGGGCCTTGCCTGACAGGGTGCCTTCGAGGTCATGCGGAACGTGCTAGAACCAGGTTCTGCCCCACAGTCAGCTCCTTCAGCCCCTCCATCTACAGTGCCTGTGGTGATTTCTACTCACCCCCTTGTCTCAGACCGCAGAGAGCCAACTCCTCAAGTTTCCCCATTGGGAATTTCCTCCTCTTCCGAGGCCTCTCCTGACCCTGCAGGAGATCCCCCTAGGAAGAGGCAGTGCAAGAGGAAGCACATTGACTCCCCTGAGTCTTATCACCTCTGACACTGACTTAGAGGAATCCGAAGGTTCCCCTCGATCCCCCTCTGAGGACGTCTCCTTTGCTGACATTCTTGAAATCCTGAAACAGAGGGGGAACTGGCCAGCCCTTAACCCTTCGGAGGATGAGTCAGTGTATCTTGAGGCGTTTGGCTCTCGCCCTTCTACCTCCTGGGTGTCCCCTCCCTTTGACGCCCTTATGGAAGTGGTGGCAAGGAGGGCTTGGACGGCTCCTGACTCAGTGGAACCCACCCCGAGGAGACCATCCAAATTTATTACTGCCCCCAGAGACAAAGATTTTTTATCCAAAGGTGTCCCTGTTGATGCCATGGTGGTGGCTGCGGCCACAAAGAAGGAATTAGCTGATCCTTCGGTTCCTGTCCATCCTCCTAATAAGGAATCTAGGACCATGGACAGGTACGGCAAGTGGATGTTTTCATCAGTGACCTTTTCAATGCGGTCGCTGAACTACTTATGCCACTTCACTCGTCTCCAGAGAGATTTACTCAAGGATATGGGTAAACTGATAAAGGATCCTACAGCTGAGGGGTTCAAAGATACAATGAACTCCCAGTTGGCAACCCTAAATTCCATCGTTAACTCCTCCATGCGGCTGGTCTCATATGCAGCAGATGGAGCGAGTAGAGCCGCAGGCACAGGTGTTACCTTACGACGTCACGCCTGGATGCGGCTATGCAACTTTGCGGACCCTTTCAAGACGTCCTTCACCAATTCTCCCTTTGATGGATTATCCTTGTTTGATCCACAGATGAAGGATACATTGACCAGGTGCGAGGTAGAAGGTAAGACTCTCTCTGCTGTAGGAGTCCGTTTTTCTACCCCTTCTAGACCCTATCCCAAAGGTCAAAGGGGAGGAAAGATGTGGTTCTGCAAACAATCCCAGGGAGTCTCATCTGACGCACAAGGCCGATTCCCCTCTAGAGGCAGAGGGGGGAATAATAATAGACGCCGCCCTAGAGGCAGAGGAGGTCCGCAAAACCAGGGTAGCACAGAAATGTTCTCTGACAAACCCTTTCAGCACCCCTGAGGGGCTGCCTGGCTGTCCACCTTCGGAGGCAGTCGGGGGAAGGTTATCACTGTACCCAAAAGCCTGGCTTTCCCTTACTCAAGACAAATGGGTACAGTCGATCATATCCGAGGGTTACAAAATTCCCTTTATTCACATCCCAACCCAACCAAAAAGATCCCTTCCAGATGTTCCACCCGGTCTAAGTGAACAAGCAGCATTAGAAATTTCAAAGCTGCTATCAAAAAGAGCTATCCAATCAGTCCCGGCAGACCAGCAAGGATCCGGAATCTACTCCAAATTCTTTTTGGTACCAAAGAAAACAGGACTGGAGACCCATACTGGATCTCAGCTACTTAAACAAGTTCGTCAAGAAAACAAAATTCCGGATGGTCACGCTACAGTCCATTCAACCCTTCTTGGGTCAGGACAATTGGATGTGCTCGATAGATCTTCAGGACGCGTACTACCACATCAAAATGAACAGACGCTCCAGGAGATATCTCCGCTTCAGGCTGGGAGCCAGTCACTACCAGTTCAGGGCCCTGCCCTTTGGTCTCACTACAGCCCCCCGTGTGTTCACCAAATGCATGGCAGTGGTCGCGGCTCACTTGAGACGTCAAGGATTCCAGGTGTTTCCATATTTGGACGACTGGCTCCTTACCGCCACCACCAGACATCAGCTTCTCCTATCCAGGGACTTCACCATTCAATCTTGCCAAGCTCTAGGCATTTCGATAAACTTCGAAAAATCTGCCTTGTCGCCTTGTCAATCTATTGTCTTTATAGGCGCCACCTTAGACACACTCAATCTTTCAGCCAGACTCACAGAGCAGAGGGTGTCAGACATTCGGAACCAAGTTTCTCTTCTCTTACAATGCAACAAAGTCAAAGCCACACTTGTTTTGAAGGTACTAGGACTCATAGCAGCAGCTATTCCCCTTTTCCCCTTAGCTCGCTTTCACATGAGGATCCTCCAATGGATGCTGTTTACTCAATGGTCCTTTCAGCAGCTCCCGATGTCCCATACCATATTGATAACTCAAGCATGCAAGAATCAACTGTATTGGTGGATCACATCTCTTCAACTTCTCCGAGGAAGACCCTTCACTCCCCCCCCCACCGGTCGCCACGTTGACAACAGACGCCTCCCTGATCGGGTGGGGGGGCATTATCAGGGCAGGACAGTCCAGGGCACGTGGCAACCTTTCGAGTGCCACTTGCACATAAACGTCTTAGAGATGAGAGCAGTGCTTTTAGCATTGCAAGCCCTTCACGACTCTCTTCCAACTGGGACTATTGCATTTCAAACGGACAACATGTCCGTAGTGTGGTATATCAACAAACAAGGCGGAACCAGATCATACCCTTTACATCGTGAGGCACTCAGACTTTGGCAATGGGCGATATCTTCTCAGCGTTTTCTGATAGCAATGCACATTCCCGGGAAATCCAACGTTATTGCAGACAAATTGAGCAGAGCAATTCTCATGCCCCACGAGTGGTCTCTAAAGAAATCAGTTCTAGAAGAAGTATTCCTAAGATGGGGCCAGCCTTGCTGCGATCTTTTTGCTACTCCCCAAAACAGCAAGTGTCACGACTTCTTCACTTTCTTCCCGTTACCAGGCCATCCCACCAGAGACGCTTTAGTCCACGATTGGCCCCGGGGACTTCTATATGCCTTTCCCCCCTTTCCACTGATATCTCAACTAATTCAGAAAGCCATCGCGTTGAGAGTGACTATGATCCTCATTGCCCCTTACTGGCCTCGACAGATATGGTTTCCCTTTCTTCATCGTTATCTTTTGGAGCAGCCTTGGCATCTGGACCCAGTACCAGATCTGATAACCCACCAGTCGGGTCAGCTGCACCAGTCTCTGCCTTCTCTAAACCTCACAGCGTGGTTTCTCCGATTCCAACCTTAGCCAGGCTTCCCTCAATATCTCGCTCGGTCCGAGATATCTTGATAGCCTCTAATAAATCTTCTACTCGGAAGATTTATAGTAGCAAATGGAAACGTTTTTCCTTTTGGGCAACATCAAAAAACATAGATCCCTTTACTGCACCTATCCAGTCTATTTTAGACTTTCTAGCAGAACTCTTTCATTTAGGATCTTCTGCATCAACCATTAGAGTTCAATTGGCTGCCATATCAAATTTTCATGTTGGTGTTTCAGAGTCTAGCATCATGGCTCACAAACTCTGTAAAGCCTTTTTAAGGGGTGTATTTCTTCTTAAACCTCCAATCAAAGATCCCCCGCCTCAATGGGATTTGAACTTGGTTCTGGCATCTTTAATTCTTCCCCCTTCAAGATGGCGGCTTCATGTTCTCTGAAGTTGCTTTCTTGGAAGACACTTTTTCTGGTAGCTATAACTTTAGCAAAAAGGGTATCCGAACTCCATGCTCTGTGCAGTCATCCTCCTTACCTAGTTTTTCACAAAGATAGGGTATCCCTCCATACTAATCCATAATTTTTGCCTAAAATTTCTTCTCAAATAAACCTAAACCAAATTATTGATCTTCCCGTTTTTTTCCCTAACTATTCAAACAGGTCGGAACAAAAGCTACATTTTTTGGATGTTCATCGCCAACTTAGATATTACTTAGACAGAACTAAACAATTCAGGAAATCTGATCAATTGTTTCTGTCATATGCGGAAGGTAAATTGGGCCTTCCAGTTACTAAAGTATCCCTCTCTAGATGGCTCACCTCTACAATTACCTTCATCTATGAGATCAGACATCAAAAACTACCCTCAAGACCTAGAGCTCATTCAACTAGGGCATTAGCTACATCTGTAGCTTTTCAGGATAGGCTGCCAATAGATTCAATTTGTGCAGCAGCCACCTGGGCTTCTCCTCATACATTCATTTCACATTACAAATTGGACATGGTTTCCAGAAGTCGTGCCAATTTTGGTTTCACTGTTCTCAAGAGTCTGTTCAGATAGGCCGCCCGGGATAAGGTGCTAGGGACGCGGTCCCATCCAGCAAGAATGAAGGCGAGATTGACAACTTAACATTAAGAAGTTATGTACCTACCATAACATTCCATGTTAGTTGTCTTCTCGCCTTCTTTCTTGCGTCCCACCCTCCTTCCCCCAAGCCTGAACAGACCGACTGGAATTAATTTTGTGTTTTTCTTCTGAAAGTTGTCATTCCCACATGTTCTTCCACCTCTTCTATCCTTACTGAGGTCTGCCTTCCTTTACGCAGATTGTTTTGAGGTGGGTTTCCCTACTCCATTCTATGGAGACTAGGATTGCTTGGTATAGCTATCAAACGAGATCTGAGTAGTTACCGCCTAGCATTGTGGGATATAGGGGAGCCTCGAGCCGGTGGAATTAGCTCTTTAGCTTTTAGTATTGGCCGAGTCGGAGCCGAGGATCGGCTCCGAACCCATCCAGCAAGAAAGAAGGCGAGAAGAAGACAACTAACATGGAACGTTATGGTAGGTACATAACTTCTTATTATATGGTATACTTTACTGTACTACTAATAAATGTTTTGCTTTAACTGAATGAAAGTAAAACATTTAAGAATGATTTGTCCCTACCATCCTACCATGTATGCTTAACCATTTTCAAAACACAAACATATTATAAAATATATTTCTTTTGCACAGATTGGTTGTACATGCAGGAAGTCCCCAGTCTCTGTCAGTTTAGCTAATTTATTTCCTTTATCCTGCAACTGTTGTTGAAGAGTTTCATGTAATGTTGCATGGTCTTTCTGATATGTCTCAGGAGCCTGTGCTGCTGAATTTGAAACTCCTAAGCACTTTTGAAAAAATGTGTGTATAACTTGTCTAAGCTTTCTGAACTCATTGTGTCTGTATTTTAGAAGTTTATTACATTCTTTTTTAACAAAATCTACTATAGTTTCTATCAGTAACTGATTTGATTGTTGTTGCAACTCTGAAATAAACGTTTTACATCTGGTGACAGAACATAACTAACATCTGAATATAATGTCAGCATATTAACTTTTCTTGGTTCTTTACCATTAAATTTTTTGTCTGTACAGTCTAACCTTTGAATAGTGGCATGCACTGTATTTTTATGACATTGTACACAATAAACATTTTTTATACCACACAAGATTTTGTTTCAGATACCGGTCAAATATTGTAATCCATTTGCATAATGCCTTACTATTAACTTGCAATCCATTTGCATAATGCCTTACTATTAACTTGCCTTAATAAGGTCTTATATTTGCTAATATGCTGTATATACATTTCATTCTGTTATTATTATTATTATTATTATTACCTCTATGGCATTCATAATGTATGTAACCCAGAAAAATTTTCTTACCAGTCAGCAGAGAGGCAGATGGCCAAGCTGTTGTACTGTAGATGGTTGAAAAGTCTCTGTAGTCACTTGTGAAGTCGATACAGCAAAACTGGCAGTTTCAGTCTTACAACTTTGTATTGTACCTTTTTTGGAGAATTTATGGAACTGCTCATCTTCCTGCAATGCAGTCTCACTGGATTTAGAGGTCTAATGAGCTGTATTATTGCTGCAAACTGTAGAAAACTGTAGAAATCTGAAGTACGTCACATAAACGTTAGTTACTGTGCTTTTACAGGAGTGACCCTATACAAAGCATTACCCACTCACTTCCCCTGTTTTTGGATACAGGCTAGGAACGTTGTCAGGGGTCACCATTGAAAATGTATTTTAATTTGCATGCTCTGCTTCTGTGCTGTGCTGGATCCAAAGTCTCCTTAAGACACACAGTCTTGCTGTGCTGTTTACTGCTGAATCAGAGACACAGAGCTTTGCATGACTCCATCTGTAGTCTATTTAAAGCACCAAGCCTTTCAAATTGCACACTCATAAAGAAATATATTTTGCAGCTATAAGCACAGTTACAGATAACTTATTTTATAACAAACAACACGTACTCTTTCTGTTAGTTTGTAGTCTATATTTACAAAGTTTTCCTTCATTACGGATATGAATGATGACCTACAAAATACCTCTTTCACATAACTGAACTACTATAATAGTTGTATAGAGTGCTATTCACGCACATAGATGTTGTTATTTCCTCTTGGTAGCTGTTTTGGCCTTCTGTGGGAAGTCACACAATGTCTGTTTTTAGACTTTTCTATTGCCCTTTTGTGATTTACTTGTAAGCACTTTTGCTGATGTGAGGATGCCATTAACAGAAATCTGAAAGGAAACATCTGTACAAGCTGTTCCTATTGAAAAAACATCACGTATTGCTGAATTTATAAAAAAGGATGTCTGTTAATAGATATTTGTTCTGCAAACATGAGAAAATCATGTAATCCTTGCTTTCCAATATTGCTTTGTTAGGCTTTTTCTTTTTGATGCTGTGAAGAGAAGCCTGTCTATTATACATACAGTATGAATGCACATTTTACATTGCTAGACTCTATACATATATTAAAGCAAACTTTTTATTCTATGCTTTATCTTTCAGCATATTTACAACAGAATTAATTTCAGCCTTATATTTATAATATCTAACAACGTCTAGAAGCAGAGCTGCTTTTGGTTCAGCAGATCTCCGGAATATCCTTCCATGAAGGCTACCCAAGATTCTTGTAGCTGGGGACTCTATCCCATACATTGAGGATGAATGAAAAGGACATCAGATATTAAAGTTATGTACTCACCATAACTATACATCCATGTTGTCCATTTTCATTCTTCTTCAACTCCCCACTCTCCTTCCCCCTTCCTTTCATCTTCTAAAGTGATCTCATGTATAGTTTGGAACATTTTGTTCCAGGTTTGAACCCTAGCTTTACTGTTATTTCTTTCTTCCTACTCTATCTTAGGACCTGTAATGCAACAACCTTGATCTGAGGCATTGTAGGATGGCTGATGCATTATGGGTAGAGGGAGGAGCTGGAGAGTTGGATCTGTAAGTCTGTGATATGCCACTGAGTCAGATCTGAGGTCGGATCTCTGACCCATACATTGAGGAAGAATGAAAATGAATAACATAGATGCATAGCTTGATGAGTACATAACTTTAATTTTTTTTTGGCTCTAAAGAAAACTCAGGACCTCAGGCTCATTTTGGACTTCAGCCTGCTAATCAAATATGCATGGAAGACCTGATTCAGAAAGGTCACTGTACAAATAGTTCTACCCTGATTCAGAGTGTACATGGTGTGCTCCCTGCATCTCTACCTTTACATCAAGAATGTGAGTCAAGCAGATTCCTGCACTCGGGCATTGGAGCCAGCCATTATCAGATGTTCATTGTGTTAATCACTGCTACAGTAGACTTAGCTATATGGTTTATATCCTGACAAGGATATAACACAGACATCTTCCGAAACTTCAAGGAACCTTCCATGCGGTCAAACTAGCAGGCAGCTCGAGCTCATCTGACTAAAAACAAATCTTAGCGCAAAGCCCTTCAGAAATTTACTGCCACCAAAGAGTATCCTCTTCCGAGATTTTTGAGGATCGACAGTCAGCTTGTGCTTTCTTTTGTTGGGCAGATAAGTTCCCTTTGGGGAAAAAACTTATTTTTTTTTAATTTTGTTAATGTTTTGTTACTTTCTTCTTCGAGAAAGTTATTTTAAGGCTAGGAGAGTGTTGTGTTTTAACAGACAGTCTCGAGAATGTAACATATTTCTAGCTGGAGCACACATTTTTTTCTGTCAGTTGAAAAGTGGTATAAATTAAATGAAAACATTTTTTATGTGGAGAGATTGTGTTTATTATATTTTTGTGGGGCTGGCATGGTGTTTCTAGTGCTTTTTACTGTGTGTTTCTGTCAAAAAAGAAACTTTTGTGGACTGGTTGGGTATACCGGCAATTGATGCTTGTCTTTCCTGGAAAAAGGCATTATTTAAGACTCAACTATGGAACAAATTACCAGTCTCATGGTCAGTCCTTCTAGTTAAAGAAAAGAAAAAAAATAAGCAGACAGTGTTTGAAACTACAGCAGGCTAGCAATTTGCCTCTGCTGCAGTTGGCTGACAATGCTGTGGCGATTTGTTCTTCCTCAGACCACTCATCTTTTACTCTGGATCCCTTTGGTGTAGCACCTACAGCCACTGTGGACCGGGGAATAACCACATTCTTTGCAGCTGTTGGACTGCATTTAGTGGGCAAGGGAGAGCCACACATGTTGGTACTGGGAGAGTGAACAGGGAAGGGTTTTGTGTTGTGTCAGAATGCAGTCCATCACTGAAGAAGCTGCTACTGCTGCCTTTAGTAAATGGTTGGACACATTTTTCCTGGCAAAAAGAAACAGAAAACTAAGCAAGTATCTACTCCTCCTCCATTTTCTTTGGTTAGGAGTAGTTTACTGGGTCTGATTCAAGGTTTAATTCAAGCTATGGATCCTTCTTGTAAAGTAGTTTCTGGTAAAATAAAGGGATTTCTTTCCTAAAGAGATTCCAGGTTCTGAATCTGAATATGAAGATTTACAGACTGATACAAGTTTTTTGCCATCATAGCTCTGATTCAGACTTAGAGAAGAGCTCAATTTCTAATTCTCCCTATGGGGAGAGGTCTCTCTTTCCTGGGAGTATTGCTATAATCTGCCAGTGTTTTCAGTGAGAGGACACTGAGGTTTCTCAGTCTCTCAGAAAATGTTATGTGTTGCAGAAGGATTTTCCAGAACCAACACCCATTCCTCCTGTTCTGTCTGCTTTAGAGAGAGAGAGAGAGAGTGTGTGTGTGTGTGTGTGTGTGTGTGTGTGTGCGCGCGCGTGTTGCTGCTGCAGTTTTCATGATAGTCAGCCAACTGCCTCTAAAAAGGAAGACAGGATGCATGGATGCATAAAGTTGCTCAGTCTTTTAAATTTTGTATATACTATTCCCAAAGCTGACCCAACAGCTATAGCTTTAGTTGATCTCACTGTTGCTAAGAATTAGTTAATTCCAAATCTTCTCTTTCTGACAAGGACAGGAAAATTATTGATAGCTATGGGAAAAAGCGTATACTTCTGCAACTCTGATTTTCAGAATTTTTAATTGTCAGGCTCATATTTTAGTTTGTTCTGACAAATTCTGAATGTATGAGGAATGTTTTATCTTTAGTTTCTTTTTGTGAGGAAAAATCTGCTTTAAATAACTTAGATCTGATGTCCTTTTCACTCTTCCTCAGTGAACGGATTACGGATTCGATCCTCGGATCTGACTTGGCTGCATACTTTAGAGTTTCTATCCAAATCTTGAGCTCCTCCCTGTACCCACAATGCCCTAGTCCATCTTCAATACCTTGGATTTCATTTGCCGCTATTGTGCTCAGACATAGGGTCCTTTTCTTGAGCGCTTTTGTTAGTCTTTTTTTATAAGTAAAATTTAACCTTATTATTTTAAATTCCACCCTTTTTTACTACAATCTCTCTCTTATTTTCCAGTTTCTTTTCTGCGTCAGAGTAGTTACTATATTTTTGTTATAATATATTCTTATTTTGCTATAGTTGCTGATCCTCTTTTTTTTATACTCTTCTGGCTTTTGTACCCTCAGTTATAGGGTATTTCTTTGTTACCATTGCTGATAATTTCTTCTTTTTTTTCTAAAATATTTCTTTAACAAAAAAAAAATGATTCTTTTATACTTTTTCTCTACAGTACTTGTCTTCAACTGTCATGGCTGACAAGCCAACAGGATTTGCAAAATGCGCTTCTTGTGGGCACATAATCCCTAACTCAGATGCCCATAAGGAATACATATATTGTCTTGGAGCAGCTCATCTAAACAACAGCTGCTCTGTATGTGCTGCTTTTACACAAGGGCATTAGTTGAGACATGCATGTATCGAAGTTTCTACTTCCTCCCTCAACTGCTTCTTCATCAGGAGCTCAACCCTCCCAAGTAAAACTTCTAAAATTTCTTCAGAGCATAAAAAGCACTCCCTGTTGAAGTCCCTCATGACTTCTTCAGAACTACCTCCAACAGTTGCAAAAATATCGGATACAACATCCTTGGACCTGAAGGTACACACTTCGGATCCACAATCATCGGATCCTAAAGCTTCAGATCTGATCATTATTTCAGCAAACACTACAGCTCAGGTTTTGGATCCCAAGCCCTCAGATCCAAAACATAGTACATCGTATACTCCAAGAGCTTGCTCCCCGGAGTTAATTTTGCATCCAGTTTCCCCTGGGCTCCATTCGCCCTTTTTGCGAGCTTCCAAAAATCACTCTAGGCTCCAGTCTACCGCATCCTTCAGATCCTCCAGAAGTCTTTCCAAAGCAGATGTGGATAGGATGATGCAAAAGGTCCTTAGAGATCCGATCCAAATGGGGATAATTTCAGCTACATCCTCTATTGGATCCGTGAGTCTTCAGGCCACTACTCACACAGTACTATCATCTTCTCCAGTCCGGCCTTCAGTTTCAGAATCCCAGGATCTCACAGCTCCAAGAGGTCTGGAGTTGGATCCAAAAAGAATTACTTCCTCCACTGCAACAGCATCCCTGACCAGTTCTGTTCCTTTTCTTTCAGATTGGAATGGGTCCCAGAGCTGAAGCATCTGTGACTGAACTGTGGGGCCAGAATCTAATATGATGTTATCAGATCCATCCCTGCTCCTGGGAGCCTTGGCCCTGGACATCTTGGGTGTGGTTCCCTCATCCAGGCAAAAATCCGATTGGAGTTGTTATCTACCCTTACTGGAAGTCTCGGCTGCAGTGCAGGTGGTCATGGTTTCTCTGGGTCCGTATACCTTCGAGGTTGTGGAAGAGGCTTTTTTTCGTTTTAGAGGTCTGATCTCTCATCCCGTGGTTCCATCTCCTATTTGCTCTTCATTTCCAAGCTCTGAGTCCATCAGGCCTATTCCACAGGGACAGCCAGTTCCAGCTAACTTCAAGTCCGTACCTGTAGTGGAACTCCCTGTCTCGTCTAATACCTGCCCTGAACATCCCCTGAGGAGATCCATCAGAAGAGGGTGTGCAAGAGGACGCACATAGATTCCCTGTTGGAATCTGTCACTGAAGATACTGATTTTGAGGAAGGAGAATAATCCCCCAGATCACCACCTGATGGTTTCTCTTTTGGAGACATATTAGAGATGCTTGGATAGAATGGTGGTTAGTCTTTTGATAACCCTTCTCCAGAGGAATCAGTATTTTTGGAAGTTTTTATTTCTGACCCATCTATGTCATGGGTGACCCCCCCCCCCCGATGGATGAGCTCATTGATTTAGTCTCTCGCCGGACATGGAAGGAGCTGGATTCTGTTGCGCCTATAATGCACTGACCTGACAAATTCCTAGCTAGCCCTAAAGATAAACCCCACTGGAGCAAAGCAGTCTCAGTAGATGCTATGTTGGTGGTGGCAGCCACTGAAAAAGAGCTAGCAGAACAGAGCTTGTCTGTCCATCCACCAAGCAGAGAGTCTGGGGCTTTGGACAGATTTGGAAAGTTAGTCTTTGCCTCAGTGACATTCTCCTTAAGGTTCTTCAACTATTTAGCATATTTTGCAAGGGTGCAGAGAGATTTGACCAAAGAACTGTTAAATTCTGTCTCTGAGTCCATATCTGCAGAGGATTTCAACAGATCATCTCTTCAGCTGGCCACTCTTTTATCAATTTTCAACATGTCCATGAGGTTGAGCGCTCATGCAACTGCAGGTGCCTTACGGGCTGCCGGTTCAGGCATTGCCATAAGGAGATATGCCTGGATGTGACTATTTGACTTTGTGGTGCTTTAAAGATATCTTTCATCAATGCTCCCTTTGATGGAACATTTTTGGTCCATCTGTGAAAGAAACACTTACCTGCAGTGACAAAAAGGCAAGACCCTGTCTGCCGTGGGAATCACATTTTCTACTCCTCAACAAACATTCTCTAGAAATCAGACAGGTGGTAAGAAAATGTAGATCTGAAGTAGTTAACTTCATTTGTGCATCAACCTATGGGTTATCGGATCCATATCGGATCTGAGCCGGCAGTTTCCAGCAGCTAAGATCCGAGCTCCAAGCTCCTCCCCCTTACCCATAACTCCCTGCCATCCCTTCCTGACCTCAGATCTAGTTTGCCGCGGTTTGAACAGCAGCTTGATCTTGAGCATCTGAGTTTCCTGAGACTTCTTGTGAGAAAAATCCTTCTATTTTTTAACTTTCTTAAAGTTTTGGGTGATTTTTGAGTGTTGGAACTAGTTTAGTTTTAGTTTTAGAGTGTTCCCTCGGGTTTTGCATTTCCTCCCCCTTGTTTCTTAGAGTGTTAGGGTGTGTTTGTGTGTGTGGTCTTGGGGCCTAGTGCTTGTGTTTTAGTTCAATGTCTGAGGCCTCCAAGACATTCTTTTCTAAGTGTACCAAGTGTGGCCATAAGCTTTCCCCAGCTGATGGCCACACTCGGTGCGTTTTATGCCTTGGGGTTGAACACCTATCTTCTGGCTGTACTATTTGTGCAGCGTTCAACCCCAGGGCTATCAGGGACCGGAGGTCGAAGCTGATCCTGGCGGGACTCCTGCCCCCGGACTCGGCTCCGTCCTCCGGCCCCTCCATGGTTGCTGCCGTGGCTGCGGCAGCATCCACGGACCCTTCCAACTGGCCGGGACTCAACCTCCCTCTTCGGGCCAGGAGGATAGGGAAGCTAGGAGGGAGAAGCGCCGTGAGAAACACAAGCGGCAGGCTGAGGCCTCTGCGTCGGCCCCGCCGGCCAACCGGGCCCCCCCCCCCCCAGGACGGCCGGGCTTTCTCCTTCTCGGCTCGGTTCTCCCTGCTTTTCGCCGGGGCCGGAGGAGGAGACCCAGTCTCTCTGGAGGTCATCGAGGCGGCACTCCCGTCCCGCATCGGTGGCCTCTTCCAGGTCGACCAGAAGCCTGACGGATGCAGACTTGGACCGGATGATGAGAAGGTTCCTCCAGGCCCAGCTGCAGATGGGAGTGCTCCTGCCTCCCCCCTCCGGGGGGGAGCTCGACCCCCTTTTTTGCCACGATAGCTCCTTCCCTGACCCGCTTCCCGGGCTCGGAGTCTTCGGAGCCAAGTAACGTCGGAGCCGGGGGGGGGGTGTCGGCGCCAGTAGTCTCGGGTACTTCGGCACCGACGGTACCCTCGAGTCTGTCGGGTCCCTTTTCTACGGATCCTAGCTCTCGGAGCCGAGAGCTGAGCTTCGGATCCGAGGCGGTCAGTGTGCCTTCGGCTCCGACTAGGTCGGAGCATACTGGCCCTTCGGATCCGATGGCTTCGGCTCCGGCCCCGATCTACCCGTCGGATCCGAGGGAGAATCAGCTCTCGGATCCTAGGGGGAGCGACTCTCCTTCGGCATTCGACGTGGTAGAGAGGGTTCTGTCGATGGAATCCAGGCCCCCGGCCTTAGCTACGGCTCCACCCTGCACTCCCTCGCAGATGGGTCTGACTTCCATCACCCGGCCCTAGGGACAGCCTGCTCAGACGTCCCAGATAGTTCCCTTGTTGGAACAAGTTGTGGCTGGTGAGGCCTCCTCAGACAGCCCCCCTGAGGAGGTCCCTCACAAGCGCAAGTGCAAAAGGAGGCACTTGGACTCCCCATAGTCCTTGACTGAGGACACCGACTTGGAGGAAGGGGAAGGCTCCCCAAAATCACCCCACGAAGACGTCTCATTTGGAGACATCATGGAGATGCTTAGGATCGGGGGGCTGGTCTGCCCCAAAGCCTACCTCGGACGGGTCTGTGTTACTGGAGGCGTTTGAAGCAGGCCCGTCTACTTCTTGGGTGTCCCCTCCGGCCGATCCCCTGGTAGATCTGATCACTACCAGGGCTTGGAAGGAGCCGGACACTGTGGAGCCCGTCCCTAAGAGGCCTGACAGAATTCTCAGCCTGCCTTCGGACGGGTCTCATTGGAGCAAGGGAACCCCTGTAGATGCCATGTTGGTGGCGGTGGCTACCAAGAGGGAACTGGCCCAAGAGAGTCTCACGGTCCATCCCCCTGACAAGGAGTCCCGGGCGATGGACCGTTTGGGGAAGTGGATGTTTGCTTCAGCCACCTTCTCCATAAGGTCGCTGAACTACATGGCACATGTCATACGGCTCCAGTGGGATCTTATCAAAGAATACGCTGGGTCACCCCCAGAGTCCATGTTGGCAGAGGACAAACAGGTGTACTCTACCCGAATGGCCACTCTCAGGTCGATTTCCAATACGTCTATGCGGCTGCTGTCCCATGCTATGGAAGGGGCCGCTAGAGCTAGCGAAGCGGGTGTCGTACTAAGGCAACAGGCCTGGCTCCGCCACTGTGATTTCGCAGAACCCTTCAAGGCGTCATTCACTAATGCTTCGTTTGATGGTTTTGCCCTTTTTGGCAAGACCGTACGCGATACCTTAGTCCAGAGCGAGAAAAATGGGAAGATGTCTGCCATCGGAGTCCGCTTCTCTGCTCCCCAGAGGTCCTTCTCGAAGAACCAAAAGGGACAGAAGAAGATGTGGTTCCGAAAGTCTCAGCAATCCTGTTTTTCTCCGGACTCCCCATCTTTCAGAGGCAGAGGAGGACAGGGTGGATGCCGCCCTAGAGGCAGAGGGGCCCGAAGAACTTTGGGTCCAGAGAACCTTTCTCTGATCGGCCCACGCAGCAACCCTAAGGGGTTACCCGACTGCTCCACTCTGGAGGCAGTCGGGGGGGCGTTTCTCGAAGCAACTAGCAGCTTGGGAGTCCATCACGACATACCGCTGGGTGCTTCAGATCATATCCAGAGGCTACGAGATTCCGTTTCTCCATCCCCCTCTCAGACCCTGATTTCTCCCCGATGTCCCACCCGATCAGAGGGAGGCCGCAGCTACAGAAATTCAGCAGCTGCTAGAAAAAGGAGCGATCCAGCACGTCCCCCCAGACGAGTACGGATCGGGCTTTTACTCCAGGTTCTTCTTGGTGCCAAAAAAGACGGGGGACTTAAGGCCAATCCTCGACTTATCCCTATTGAACCTGGCAATAGCCAAAGAAAAGTTCCAGATGGTCACTCTTCAGTCCATTCTCCCCCTTTTGCAGGAGAAAAACTGGATGTGCTCCATTGACCTCAAGGATGCGTACTAACACATCTTAATGGACAGACGACCCAGGAGGTTTCTCCGCTTCTGGCTAGGAGCCAGTCACTGTCAGTTCAGGGTCCTCCCCTTTGGTCTCACCACAGCCCCCAGGGTGTTCACCAAGGTGTTAGCGGTAGTAGCGGCCCACCTGGGACTCCAGGGAATTCAGGTCTTTCCGTACCTGGACAACTGGCTCCTGACCTCCCCCACATGGCATCTACTCTGCACAGCCAGGAATTTCTTCCTTCGCTTAGCTCCCCGGCTGGGGATCACGATTCACGCTGGGAAGTCCTCCCTGCTCCCGACTCAGGTCATAGATTTTATCGGAGCCAAGGTAGACACAAACCAGCTCTTATTTGGTAAGGATAACTCATCAACTGTTCAACTATTTCACTTTAAAGCTACATAGTTCATTAAGCTTGTAGAACACGTAATAAAATGTGGCAGAATAAACTGATATAATATAAATATAAATATATAATAAAAATGAACATAAAAATAATACTTATCATTATAAAGTGCCTAAATACAGTACTTATTTACCATATAAACTGTATAGATACAAGAATTTATGCAACCAAATTTGGATCTTATAATTCATATGTCGCTAAACATTTCAGGTTAGCATAATTAAATAGCATTTACGAAAACATGTATATGGAAAATTATTACTTTAAAACTAAAAATATATACAATTCCTTAATGATTCCAGATATAAAAAACACACGGCATAGGGAATCAAAATTGCATAATACAACGTAATATCCAAAATATCAAAAAACGCTCATAGAGGCTAACTACATATATTAAAAAACATTTCAAATGTTATGGCGTATTGTTATTAATAAACCAATACCCATAATTCATCTTGCTGGAAAACTCTGGATTTTACCTGCCACACCAGCAGGGGTTACAGCTGCCATGTGCTTAGGCCTGCATCTGCCGGCCACATGTTGCATGCTAGCTATGTTTGCTCTGGAACCTACTGAAGCCATGCTCTTATCACGTGCAAGTATACTCATGTGCCTTTCTGTAACTTTGTGGATTTGACAAATCTCAGTAGCTTTGTTCAGTGTTAAATCACTGTCACAAAGCAAAATATTTCTCACTGGAGCACTATTAACGCCACATACAAGCCTTTCCTTTATCAACTCATCTTTTAAGTCACCAAACCTGCACATTTTAGCTTTGTTTCTCAGGTCAGTAATATAAGCTACAAAATGTTCTTCTGGCTTTTGATCTCCTGTGTAAAACAAATGCCTCTCTAATGTAACTTTTGTCTGGGGATTGCACATTTCCCTGAATTTTCATTTCAAACACTCCCTTGATTCAGCTTGTACAACAATATGACAGTTTTCCCCTTCTCCTTCATATACTGCTGGTGCATACACAAATGAACATGCTGTGTCAATAGCCTCTGACCCAGCTAGGTTTAGCAAAATGAATGCCCTGGTACTTGCATATTTGTCAGAATAAGCTGCTTGTATAAAAGTATTATACTCTTGCTCAAACATTCTCCAATTCTCTGCAATATTCTGATCAAATACAAGTGAACCTGGAGTGCGAAATGCCTCTGCCATATTAACACATACCAGTGAAGACTTTTGCAAGTATGCACGAACACACACATATATACATATGCCAGAAGTTTATGCCACTACTTGTAACTATGCCAAGTAGCACAACAAGCCTCTGAATAACTGGACTTTACAAAATAAGTTTCTTGGGCACAAGAATACTCTTGAAATCACTGTACTGTAAGAAATCACCTCTTATCAGTATAAGAAACATTTCAAAATAACTGCACTGTTTGAACAAACTGGGCAGAAAAAGCTCAGAGTAAAAAACATTTTGAAGTAACTACACTATGCAAATAAACAGTACACAGCACATTGAAACTTTCCCAAAATGGCTGTACTTTGCTAAATTACTCTGTACAGTGCAAGAAACACTCTGTAATGGTGGCACTCTATGAATACACATACCTAGCACAAGAAACTTTTTGAAATGGATGTATTTGGACTGCACTTTACGAAATAGTTGCACTTTGCACACAAACTCTTTGGAGAAAATGCACAGCAATAAGCATGCACTGTAAACACTTTTACACAGTTTGAAATACTTTGAATAACTCTAGATATGCAGTTGTTCTGTCTCGCCGTTCATTCTTACAGTCGGCCAACTACAAAGCTCGAGGTCTTCAGACAGCTTGAGGCCAAATCCCTGTCCCATGGTGCACCTTGGGTTACCTCAGATCTCATTTGCCGCTGCAACAGGTCATTGTCTCTTCACAGCTCGGGCCAGTATAGTTTTCTTCATTGAGAACATTTTTTTTCTTTATATATATATATATATATATATATATATATATATATATATATATATATATTTCAACTTAGCTTAAGATGTTCTGTAATCTTATCTCGTCTTCATTCTTACATACGAGTTCAGAGCCGATCCTCGACTCCGACTCGGACGATTACAAACCTCAAAGTCTCTCAGTTGGCTCGTGGCAAGGTAGGTATCCCATAGTGCACTAGTAAGAATCCCCAGATCTCGTTTGCTGAGTCTACGAGTTCAGAAGTGCTCTCTTTCTTGGTCGTGGCTAAGTTGGATTTTTTCTACATTATTATTGTTCATAGTGACATTTTTGGCATATAGTATTAGCTTAGTTTAAATAGCTTAGTCGTAAGCTTAGTCGTAGTTATTATAGGTAGGAAATAGTGGTGTGTTTTGGCATTTTTGTGAAGTTGTTATTGAGAACTTGTTGGCCGTTGCTTCCGCAGGCCCGTTTTGTTCCCCGAGTGGTATCCCTTACCTGTGTGCTAGTTTTTGATATGTTTACTCTTATTAGCTTAGGTCCATGTTTGAGTTAGGACCTATTCTAATATTGTTTTTTCACTAGACTACTACTATTATTGATAGCTGTGTGCAGTGTTTTATACTATTCTTATTAGCTAGTAATTAGCCTGTTGTTGAAATTTTGCAATTTTTGTAGCTTTTCTTCGTGACTTAGCTTCTTCTCTGTTTATGGCTAGGTCCATTTAAGTTAGAGGACCTAGTCTTCTATTAACCTTTTTCTGGTGTTGTTTCCTCAGCAGGGCTATGTCCGTTTAAGTTAGAGGACCTAGTCCTCGGTTTTTGCTTGTCTTTGTGTGTTGTTCTTGAGCAGGGCTAGGCCCGTTTAAGTTAGAGGACCTAGTCCTCAGTTGTGTTTCCTTGTGTGCAGTGATTCTTGCAGGGCTAGGCCCATTTAAGTTAAAGGACCTTGTCCTCTCTTTCTGCTTTCCCTAGTGTTTCCGTTTGAGTAAACATGTCTAAGGAGTCTAAAGATCATAAACCTTCGGGTTTTAAAAAGTGTCTCAAATGCTCCCAAAAAATGTCAATAACCGATGGACATAGTAATTGTGTTTACTGTCTCGGTGCCATACATCTTCAGGAAACATGTTCTTTCTGTCACTCTTTCAGTTCTTGAGTTCTCCAGGAAAGGAATAACAAACTGAACCTGAAAGGTCTCCTTAAGCCTTCCTTTGAGGAGGATTTAGCCAGCCCGTCATCCTCACATTCTAGATCTCCTTCCTCTAAAAAGAGAAGGCCAAGTCGGCCAAGTGACATTCTCCCACACCAACTGTTTTATCTGGACCTCCTCAGAAAAGCTCAAAATTGGACAAACCTTTTACCTCTTTGGCTCCACTGTCCTCGGAGCCGGTCGAGGTTATCGATATCGGCACTCTATTGTTGGCCCCAAGTTTTTCAGAGCCGACTACTGAACATTTACCTTGGAGCCGATCTAGAGAATTATTGCCGGCCTCCCCAACTCTCAGAACTCCCATTTTGCAGAGATCTAGGTCACCTACCTTATCTTCCGGATCCTTTAAGAGTCTATCTGAAGAGGATGTAGAGAGAGTAGTGCTTAGACTCTTGAAGTCGTCATTACCTAAATTGTTGCTGGCTCTGACCCAATCAGTTCCGGAGCCATCTAAGACCGTACTGCTTGTTGCTGTTCCTTCTCCGAGCCATGTTGGTCCTTCTGAGCCAGAGCTATCAGTGCCACTTGTTGTGGAACCCCTGGTTCCAGCACCTCTTGTGTCTGTTTCAGAGCCGAGTTCCTCTCTGACACCTTCAGCACCGTCCTTGGTGTCTAGGAGCTGAATCTCACCAGTTGGCTTGGAGAGGGATGCTTGAACCTGAGCTTCTTCGGTTCCGAGCCTACCTCTTGGTGCATCAGCTAGGCTGAGCTCGGATCCTACATCACCTCGAAGCTGATCGCTTTGGAGCCGAGGGCTACTTCCATTTCCTTGGATCCAGGACTGTCCTCGGAGCCAGAGAGATCTGCATTCGAGATGATGAGGAGCATGCTGTCTAGGCTTTCAGCTCCGCACAAGGGTACCGATGCTCTTCCCCCTCAAGCTCCGACCTCTGTCTCAGCACCTTCTCTCTCTCTGCAGCAGAAACCCACAGCCTCTGGAGCCCCCATTGGGTGGCCCTCAGTCTTCCGAGACCTCCCCAGAATACCCTTCTGAGGAGTTCCCTCGGAAGAGAACTTGCAAGAGGAGGCATGTAGACTCCCCTGATGAGTCCATCACCTCTGACACTGACCTTGAGGAGTCAGAAGGGTCCCCTAGGTCGTCCTCTGATGATATCTCTTTTGTAGATATCTTAGAGATCTTGAAATAGAGAGGCAGCTGGCCCTCTGTCACCCCTTTTGATGAGGAGTCAGTGTACCTGAAGGCTGTCTGGTCTCAACCTTCAGCCTCTTGGGTGTCTCCACCTTTCGATGAGCTCTTGAACCTAGTTATTCGAAAGGTGTGGAAAACTCATGATGCCATGGAACCAGTCCCCCAGAAGGTTCAACAAATTTCTTTCAGCCCCCAAAGAGAAAGATTTTTTTGACCAAATGTGTGCCTGTAGATGCCATGGTGGTGGCGGCAGCCACAAAGAAGGAACTAGCGGAGACTTCTTCATCTGTCCATCCACTGAACAAGGAGTCTCGAACGATGGATAGATACTCTTCAGCGACATTTACACTCAGATCACTGAATTACCTCACCCATTTTACTAGGCTTCAAAGAGATCTCCTAAAGGAGCTAGGAGATACTCTCCAAGGTACATTAGCTGAAGGAGTCCCTCAAAAGGTTACTGCTCAGTTGTCCACCTTAAATTCCTTTTTTAACTCCTCCATGAGGCTGATATCTTATGCAGCAGATGGAGCAAGTAAGGCAGCGGGTTCAGGAGTTTCCCTTAGGAGACACTCCTGGATGCGTTTATATAACTTTGAAGCCCTTCAAATCTACTTTTACCAGCGCCACCTTTGATGGATGTTCTTCATCTCACATTGCTGCAGTCCTTACACTTGGGTAGTCCGCTGTCCTCGGTCGGCCCGAATATCAAAGTATAAGGCTGACGTCGGTCAAGGCGCATTAGACTGACATCAGGACGTCAGGGTACAAATGCGCATGACCGACATCATATCCTCAGTCTTTTTTGCCGCATGGTCCGATGCAGAAGCAGCGTTGCAAGTGCCGTTCGGCGTTCTGAAATTTTTCGAGTTCGGAGTTTCAGACCGAGTCAAAGTTGGCTAAGTACCCTGTTGGGGAATATTTTGGTTTTTTTTTCTTGCCTCAGTGGTTTACCGGATGTCAGAAAAAGTGAATAACTGTATTTCTTGTGGGAAACAGATACCGCATAGAGATTATCATACCTTGTGTATCCCTTGTTTAGGGCCTGAGCACGACGTTGTTGGGTGTCGCTTTTGTGCTAGATTCAATAAGCGCACTATTAAGAGAAGGTTAGATTGTGCCAGGTTAGTCTTTGGGAAGCGGTGCAATTACACTATGCCGTCGGATGCTCCGATGTCCGCTTCCTCAAAGAAGCGCAAGGATAAAGCAGCTAAGCCCAGGGTAGACGAGTCGTCCGTACCGGACACCGGTTCTTTAGAGGTATCGGTGGAGCCGGTGGTTCCACCGGAGGTTTCTCTGGAGGCCCAGGGGGAGACCTTGTTATTGCAGGATGTGGCCTCTCAGGAGGCAGGTCAGGCTGAAGGGGCTTCTCAGGTTACTGTACTCCCCTCCCTTCCTAGGGTGGTTAGGCCTTCTGTTTCCAAGGCTTCTCCTAGAGGCAGGCCAGGTTTAGCTTCAGTTGGTGTCACTCCTAGTTCTTCAGGATCTGTGCCCAAGAAGCATATGCTTAAAATGGCAGAAGATTTGATTACCTTAATTAGAGGTTCTTTGCCCCCTCCTGATAAGAGGCCTAGGGTGGAACCTGAGTTGGGGAGTTGTGAGCAGGCTTCAGATGGTTCAGAGTCTTCGGCTGAAGACTTGCAGGAGTATTCTCCTTATTCTGATTCTGATGTGGATGATTCTACTCCTTCTGCTTCTCCTCCTGAGGATTTTTCTTTTTCAGAGACCCTCCATTCCATGAGGGAGCATTTTAAGTGGGAAGGTCAGGATTTCTCTGATTCCAGGAAAAGGCTTAGGGAATTTCTGTTTTTACCCCAGCATAGGCCTTTGGCTATACCTCCTGTTCTGGATGTTGTGGAGGATGTGTTTGCAGAGGCTTCTCTTAATCCTGATTCCTTGCCTCCTGCTCCGGTTAAGCCGGATAGATATTATAGGGTGCCTGAAGCTCATAAGTTTCTTTTTAAGAGTCCTAGGGCGGACCCAGAAACTGTTAGTCAGGGGCCTAAGGGTGTTATGGCTTCTGTTGTTAAAAATCCGGTTCCTCCAGATAAAGAGGCTAGGGCTTTGGATAGATGGGGAAAGAAAGTTTATACGTCTTCCACCCTAGCTATGAGGGCTCTAAATTGCCAGTTTCACATGTTGAAATACCAAAACTATCTACTGTCTCAATTGAAGTCTAAGGTAGATGCTCTGGCGGAAGGTATTGACTGTAAAGAGTTACAGGATTTGGTACATGTCTCTGAACAAGTGGGTAAGCATTCTTTGCAATGTGGTTTTGATGCTGTACAGGCCTCGTCTAGGGTGGCTGCCACAGGGTCAGTTCTTCGCAGGCACGCCTGGCTGAGGGATCAGAATTTATCTGACCATGTTAAGACAAGGATTTTGGATGCTCCTTTACAATCTGATGTGTTATTTGGTTCACCTGTTGAGGCAGTCTTAAAGAAAATGGAAGACAAGGCTAAGTCTATGCAGACTGTTAAAGATTTTTTGCAGGTTCAGCCTCCAAGTTTAGCAGAAATTGGCCTACTAAGGGGTGGACGTATCCTTCTTATGATTCCCAGTCTAGGGGCAGGTCTAGACGGGGTAGGGGCAGAGCTCAGGGCTCTTTCAGGCCTAGAACAGGGAGTTCACCTGCACAGTCTTCGGGTGAGGGCAGGGGTCAGTCCTTTCGTAAACAGACCCAATGACCTACCTTTTCAGCTGCCAGAGTCTTCTCTACTGGCAGCACCTTTGGGAGGAAGGTTGGCACTTTTCAAAGAAAATTGGAGTTTAATTACCCAAGACAGATGGGTATTGGATATCATACACCAAGGTTACAGGTTTTATTTCCATACCTTGCCTCCTTTCAAAGGCATGCCAGACGTTCCTCCTCAGCAAAGAATAGAGGCTCACAAACAGATTTCTCTGCTGCTCCAATTAGGAGCCATTCAGCCGGTCCCTCTGTCAGAAGTGGGCCTAGGATTTTATTCTCGCCTGTTCCTAGTACCAAAGAAGGGGAACATGTGGAGACCAATTTTGGATTTATCTATCCTCAACACTTATCTGGACATTCCCAAGTTCAAAATGTTGACGTTACAACAGCTTTTACCTCTGCTGGGCAAAGATCATTGGATGGTGACTCTGGATCTCAAGGAGGCTTACCTTCATGTTCCTATCAGGCTAAGTTGCAGGAAGTATCTACGTTTCGGGCTGGGACTTCTCATTATCAGTTCTCTGCATTGCCCTTTGGCTTATCTACTGCCCAGAGTATTCACGAAGGTTCTGGCTCCAGTGATAGCTTTCTTCAGACTAAGAGGAATACAGATCTATCCTTATTTGGACGATTGTCTGATTCTGGCTCAAGGAAAAGAAGAACTTCTTCATCATCTACACTATGTGATAGCAGTGCTAAGATGCCTGGGGTATTCTGTGAACGAAATAAAGTCCAGTCTAGTACCCTCTCAGGACATGTGCTTTCTGGGTGTGAGACTGAATACAGCATCCCAGATGGCCTTTTTGACCCCGGACAAACAAAAGAATCTTTCTCTTTACTTCCATCAATTGTCACATCAGTCCAGGCTGACTGCAAGGACAGTCCTTCAAGCCTTAGGGTTCATGGCATCTTGTATTCTGGTGCTTCCCAGTGCCAAACTGCATATGAGGAAGCTACAATGGTATCTCAAAAATGTATGGACACAGCACTGCCAAGATTTGGACACTGTCATTCAGATAATACCTTGCATTCAAAAGGAATTTTTGTGGTGGGCTCAGGAATGTCACCTAAACAAGGGACTCTCTGTGACCCGGCCAGAGGCAAGTCAGATTCTAACGACAGATGCCTCAGACAAAGCTTGGGAGCTCATCTAAATGGAAAGTGGATACAAGACACGTGGCCTGCCAGACTTCTACATCTACATATCAACCTGAAGGAGATGTTAGCAGTCCAATTTGCATTAATAGCTTTCAAGGATTTACTTCTTCCAGGGCAGGTGTTGATTCTAACAGACAACACAACTGTCATGTGGTACATCAACAAGCAAGGGGAACACATTCTTATCCTCTGTGCAGACAAGCAATGATTTTGTGGGAGACTGCTCTCAGTTTACAGCTAAATCTTCAGGCAAGGTTTCTGCCGAGCACAGAACTCCTTAGCAGATGTGTTGAGCAGACAAATTATGGATCCCCACGAGTGGAAATTGGATCCTCATGTATTTCAGAAATTGACAGTGTCATGGGGAACTCCAGACATAGATCTGTTCGCTTCTCCACTAAACTACCAGCTGCCAAAGTTTTGTACAAAAGTTTTCATCCCACAGCTTGGAAAGTGGATGCTCTTTCATTCAATTGGAGCAATCTTCATGTGTATGCCTTTCCACCTCTGCCTCTCCTCCCAAAGGTACTTCTGAAGGTCAGACAGGACAAGCCAAAGATGATTTTAATAGCTCCAGATTGGCCTCGACAGCATTGGTACCCACTACTGAGAAGTCTGGTACAGGAGCCTCCATGGCCTTTACCTTCGATTCCACACCTGCTGACTCAGGAGAACAGTCATTTACTCAATGTCAAACTTCACTCTCTTCACCTGACAGCCTGGCATATTCTGTTTTAAACCCTGGAGGGTTTCAGCTTCCACAGCAAGTTTTGAATGTTATTTTGGAAGCCAGAAGGCCTAGTACAAGGAAAGTGTACGCAGATAAATGGAAGAGATTTTTATTTTGGAGTGCAGCAAAAGCATTTGATGTTTCTAAGCCTAATTTAAGTGTGGCTCTTCAATATCTTACTGAGTTACTGGACAAAGGTTTGTCCTTCTCTTCTATTAAGATTCATGCTGCAGCAATTTCTGCTCACTATGATTGTGACCCACCATTGTTTTCTCATCCTTTGTTTAAGCAATTCCTTAGAGGGGCAAAGAATATAAGACCCCCACGGAGAGCTCCTACTCCTGCTTGGGATCTCAATTTTGTGTTGGAGAAACTCACTCTACAACCTTTTGAGCCTGCAGCTTCTGCTGAGTTGAAATATTTATCTTGGAAGACTGCTTTTTTGTTAGCCATTACCTCTGCAAGAAGGGTTTCTGAATTACAGGCCCTTATGGCAGTTGAGCCTTTCTTAATTTTCCATAAGGGTAGGGTATCTTTGCGTACTAATCCTTCCTTTATGCCTAAAGTGGTTTCTAGTGTGTCTTTAAACCAAACTATTCATTTGCCTACCTTTTATGCAAACCCCCAAAATAAAGGGGAAAAGATTTTGCACACTTTGGATATACACAGGCAGTTGCGATATTATTTGAGCAGAACTAAAGGGTTCAGGCAGTCTCAGCAGTTATTTGTTTCTTTTGCTTTGAGTTCTCAGGGCAAGCCTGTGTCAAAACAAACTATTTCTAAGTGGATTGGGTTTTGCATTGCTTTCTGTTATTCCCATCATGGCAAGGAGGTTCCAGCTGGGATTAGGCCTCATTCCACTAGGGCTACTGCCACTTCAACAGCTTTTTAAGGGGTGGCAACTAAAGATATCTTGGAGGCAGCTACTTGGAGTTCTGTGCATACTTTCTCTAAGCATTATCACCTTCCACTTTACTCTAAATCTAGGGCTGGTTTTGCCACTGCTATTTTACAGGGCATTTTGGCAGCTCCTGCTTCTTTATAGTTGTGCCATCCTCCCTTACCTCTGCTTTGGGATTCTACCCAAGTGTAAGGACTGCAGCAATGTGAGATGAAGAACATAGTACAGTTTTGTACCTACCATAAATGTAGATGTTCGAAGATCCACATTGCTGCAGTCCAATTACCCTCCCTCCTTCCCTCTGTAGTTAGAGGCGGTTGTGTGGGTTGGATTGTAAATATTGTGTATATTGTATATATTGTACATATTATTAGTGCTAGGGTGGTTGGTTGTTGGTTTTGTTGTCTTTGGGTTTTGACCTTTCTTGTTAGGGTCTTCTGACATCTGGGGCAAGAAAAGACTGAGGATATGACGTCGGTCATGCGCATTTGTACCCTGACGTCCTGATGTCAGTCTAATGCGCCTTGACCGACGTCAGCCTTATACTTTGATATTCGGGCCGACCGAGGACAGCGGACTACCCAAGTGTAAGGACTGCAGCAATGTGGATCTTCGAACATCTACATTTATGGTAGGTACAAAACTGTACTTTCCTCTTTGTTTGGACCAAAGGTAAAAGATACACTCACTGGGTGCGAGCAGTAGGGGAAAACTCTCTCTGCCGTGGGAGTACGTTTTTCTGTCCCTTCTAGACCATACCCTAAGGGTCAGAGGTGGGAAAATGTGGTTCAAGAAATCCCAGAGATTTTTCCACAGGGTGAGTCCTCCTTCAGAGGCAGAGGAGGAGGAAGTAATTGTAGACATCGCCCTAGAGGCAGGGGGGCCTGCAAAACCAAGGTGGCTACGATTCTTTTCGTGGATGCCCCTATCAGCACTCCTGAAGTGGGGCCCGACTGCGCTTCTCTGGAGCCAGTCAGGGGTAACTTATCTTTGTATCCAGAAGCCTGGCACCACATCTTCCAAGACAAGTGGGTACAAAGAATAATTACCAGAGGATACTCCATACCCTTCTCTTTTCCAACCCATACCACGAAGAAAATCCCAGATGTTCCACCCAATCACAGGAATCATGCAACCATAGAAATTCAAACGTTGCTTCAAATGAGAGTCATCCAAACCATCCCTGCAGACCAGATAAGATTCGGAACTTACTCCAGATTCTTTTTAGTGCCAAAACGAACAGGGGACTGGAGATCCATTTTGGACCTCAGCAAATTAAATGAATCAGTGAAGAAGACCAAGTTCTGAATGATAACACTGCAATCTATACTCCCTCTGTTAGGGAAAGACAATTGGATGTGCTTCATAGACCTCCAAGATGCGTACTACCACATAAAAATGGACAGAGCATCGAGGAGTCATTTATGCTTCTGGCTGGGAGCTAGTCATTACCAATTTCGTGCTCTGCCCTTTGGTCTCACCACAGCCCCCAGAGTGTTCACCAAATGCATGACGGTAGTGACAGCTCACTTGAGATGTCTTGGATTCCAAGTGTTTCCGTACCTGGACGACTGGCTCCTGACCTCCACCACCAGGCACCTACTTCTACAAGCCAGGGATTCAACCATCCAACTCTGCACTCAGCTAGGGATTATGATAAATTGGGAAAAGTTTGCCTTGTCGCCCTCTCAATATGTGAATTTTATAGGCGCAGAAATAGAGACAGTCGCCACGATAGCTCGTCTTCCTGCAGACCGAATACAAAATCTAAGACAACAGATATACAGTCTACTTAGTCTTTACACACAGTGCAGACTGGATAAGTTGTTGACCGTAACTGAGCTGAAAATATAAGTATCTTGATTTTTTTTTACTATTTTTACAGATTACTGTTTTTAAAATTTAATATATATATATATAGCACTTTGTCTATTCTGTATCTTTACAAATCCTTATCTGTTTAAAAACTTTCATTTGTGTCTCTAGTGCTTGCTGTCTGTAGGCTATTTTGTCCCAGCCTCCCTCCCTGTTGGTGTTTTGCTCTTATACTTGGTGGCTTTGCAGTTGCCCGCCTCTACTGTGACACTCCTCCCAGTCTAGTGTCATTAGCTCATTCTGCCTAATACAGAGAGAACATTTGATAAGGCCTTCTGTTCCTCCTTTTTCCCTTTCAAAAAGTAAAACAAAACTTTTTTTTTTTTTTTTCTTTCGCCTGATCCTCCTTGTGTTCTGACTGTGCTTCTCAAACATTTTGGAAATATACAGTATATTTCAGAGCATTTATTATAACTGTAATAGCCTTAATATTGCTACAACTCAAGTGCTCTAGGTTGCACTGCATCTGAAGTGTTTGTGTGTTTTAGCTGCTTTTCTGTATATATAGACTTTTCTGTTTCTTTTACTAAATAAGCTCTGTAAAGTTGTTTTATTGCATTCCTGCCTGTATTTCTGAGTTTTTTTTGCACTTTTAAAGTTTGTTTTTGCTTAGTTTAATTGGTAGGCTACACACTCAAGTGCGCTAGCCGAATTAAAGCATTTACTGTGTTTCTGTACCTAATTTCTGCTACTTTGTAAAAAAAAAAAAAAAAAAAATCCTTGTTTCCCGCCTTTACTGAACTAGAATAGTCCAGTCTTCAGGTATTGCTGATCTCTGAGCTGTGTCATAGTTCCTGTGTTGCCCATATCCGTATTTGGATAGGAGGAAGCTTCTTTGTTCACCAGTGAGAGTGGGGAGCTCTGAGCAGCCTATCTGTCCCTTGAGGAGTGGTTCCAGCCCAGTGACCTGTAGCTTATGGGCCGTTTTGGGCCATTTCCTATCTCTTTCTAACCCCCTGCTTTAAAGCCAGCTTTAGCGCACTTTTGCGCTTGTAATTTAAAGTTTGTCCTGTTTTTTGCATTTACCTGTTGAGGCTACACACTCAAGTACGCTAGCCTGTGTCACATATTTACTGCATTTTCCTGCTATTTGTTGAAAAAAAAAGAAAAACAAAACAAAAAAAAAATGTATCCTTGTTTCCCGTCTTTCCTAACCTAGAGTAGTCCAAATACAGGCTTTGCTGTATTCTGGACTTTTGGAAAGTTCCTGTGTTGCCATTTCCTTTCTTGGATTAAGGGAGGCTTCTTTGTTCACCAGTGGCAGTGGGAGCTTAGAGCAGCCTATCTATCCCTGGAGGAGTGTTCCCAGCACAAGAATCTGGTAGTCTATTAGCCATTTTGGGCCACTTTCTAGCTCTTTCAAATCCCCCTGTATAAAACCCGCTTTGGCGAGGTTTTTGCGCTTGTTACTACTCAGCCAAGCTCCTCGTGGTCCTGCAGAGTGGTGCTAGCAGCAGAGAGGCTAAAAGAGCGACTGCTAACCTGATAAAAGTGTTTTTTACTGCTACTACCTGGGCGACTGTCTGATCTAGCTAAACTGCAAATATTTCTGCTTCTTGAACTGTTTTAAACTGTTTAAAGTTGTTTTTGCACCTGCACTTTTAAAGTTTGTCCTGTTTGTTGCATTTACCTGTTGAGGCTACACACTCAAGTGTGCTAGCCTGTGTTACATATTTACTGCATTTTCCTGCTATTTGTTGAAAAAAAGAATAACAAAAAAAAAAAAAAAATTATCCTTGTTTCCCGTCTTTCCTGACCTAGAGTAGTCCAAATACAGGCTTTGCTGTATTCTGGACTTTTGGAAAGTTCCTGTGTTGCCCATTTCCTTTCTTGGATAAAGGGAGGTTTCTTTGTTCACCAGTGGCAGTGGGGAACTTAGAGCCTTATCTATCCCTGGAGGAGTGTTCCCAGCACAAGAATCTGGTAGTCTATTGGCCGTTTTGGGCCAGTTTCTAGCTCTTTCAAGTCCCCCTGTATAAAACCCGCTTTGGCGAGGTTTTTGCGCTTGTTACTACTCAGCCAAGCTCCTTTTGGTCTGGCAGAGTGGTGCTAGCAGCAGAGAGACCAAAAGAGCGACTGCTAACCTGATAAAAGTGTTTTTTTTCCTGCTACTATCTGGGCGACTGTCCGATCTAGCTAAACTGCAAGTATTTCTGCTTCTTGAACTGTTTTAAACTGTTTAAAGTTGTTTTTGCACCTGCACTTTTAAAGTTTGTCCTGTTTGTTGCATTTACCTGTTGAGGCTACACACTCAAGTGCGCTAGCCTGTGTTAAATATTTATTGCATTTTCCTGCTGTTTGTTGCAAAAAAGAAAAAAAAAGTTATCCTTGTTTCCCATCTTTCCTGACCTAGAGTAGTCCAAATACAGGCTTTGCTGTATTCTGGACTTTTGGAAAGTTCCTGTGTTGCCATTTCCTTTCTTGGATAGAGGGAGGCTTCTTTGTTCAAAAAAACAGCTGCAAAACGTGGAGCAAGTAACACAAACTTGTAGGAAAAACCACCTTTAATAACAAAGCATGTAGGAAAAACCACCTTTAATAACAAAGCATGTAGGAAAAACCACCTTTAATAACAAAGCAAAGCTTTCGGGCAGAACCCTTCTTCAATACTAATACAATCAAGTCTGCATACTAGAAGCTTATATACAGGTCTAGAAATCACATGATTAGCAGCCAAGAATCATGTGACGAACAAGTCTTAAAGTGCAAACAACATAATAAAACTTTAAAGAAACTTTAAAAAAACTTTAAAAAAATCAATTAATAATATTACGTAATCTAGTTAAAATTGGTTTTAAACTGACTTTGCTGTTAATTCCTGGATGTGAATCAGCAGCTAGTCTTAAAATCCATTCAAATTCCTTAGTGTCAAGGCGATTATTCAAATCTCCACCTCTGGCACTAGGACAATTAAAATCAATAACTCTAAACTTAAAAGAATGTTCAGAGCCATTAATATTGATATGCTTATATAGTGCATTGTTTTCACAACACGTCTGATTTCTGAATTATGATCAATAACACGATCTTTCAGCTTACGAATAGTTTTTCCTACATAGAACAAGGTGCAGGATTTACATGTAGCCAAATAGATAACACCTGAAGTGTTACAAGTAGCTGAAATTTTAAAATTGAATACTTGACCAGTGCTAGGGTGTGTGAAAATGTCACTACCATTACCAAACATCTGTGCACAGGCAATACAGTTAAAACATTGAAAAGTTCCATGCTTGATAGCCAACGTCATAGGCTTAGGTTTATAAAAATCTTTATAACACAGTAAGCTTTTGATAGTCTTCATATTTCTATAAGAGAAGCATGGCTTATCACCTACAATAGCTTTCATTTCATCTGAAGCTAATAAAATTATCCAATTTCTTGAGATAATTTGTTTAACCAGGTGACTTCTTCTATTAAAAGTAGTCATATATCTAACTGAAGTCATTTCTTTATTGCTGTTATTATTTTTCTGAGATATGGTTAACGAAATATCCTGCCCTTGATTAAAGCTGATAGGTTTCAAATAAGTCTTCCTAGCCTCTAAAATATCAATTCTTGACTTATTAAGTAGGTGGGCATCATAGCCACTTGAGGTAAATTCCACTATCAAATCATCCAGTTGTAACTTGAATACATCATCATCTGTGTTGAGCCTACTTGTCCTAATAAATTGTGATTTTACCACACTTCTGAAAATATGTGGAGCGTGCATACTACTGTAATGTAAATATTTACAACAGCTAACTTCCTTCTTATATATACAGAAGTATTAAGAATTCCATCATTCAGCTGGATTTTTAAATCTAAGTAACACATAGTATTTTCAGAAACTTGCATTTTAAATTTCAAATAATCAGTTGTGGAGTTCAAATAGTCAACAAAAACATCCAGATCATGAAGTGTACCATTCCAAACAATTAAACAGTCATCAACAAATCTTTGATAAAAACTAATATAGGTAGAAAGATTCCTATTACTATACAGATGTTTATGTTCCCATTGGTAAAGGACTAGGTTAGCATATGTGTTAGCCACTGAGGTACCCATAGCTATTCCTGTTAACTGTAAATATAAAGTTTCGTTAAACATAAAAATATTATTTTTCAAAACAACATCCATAAGACAGCAAATGTTGTCAATGGATTTGAAATCAGGGTTAGGTTGTGTTATTAAAAATTCCCTCAGAAGCTCAAGTCCGACATCATTAGGAATGACGGTAAATAAGGATACGATATCCAAGCTAACTAAATAATGTCTTTTAGTTTTTATATCAGGCTCATTTCTAGTATACCATTGCTGTAACTTAGATAACAAATCATGTGTATCTTTCAGGATGGTATTACAATTAAGTAGATGTGGTTGTAACTGTTTGTGCAAGTAAACTGAAACCGGTTCTGTAATCCAGCCTCCACCTGAGACGATAGGTCTCATTGGTGGGTTATCCATAGACTTATGTATTTTTGGGATGCCATACAAATGAGGTATCAAAGGACAAGGTACAGTTAGAAAATGAAACAAATCAAGGTCGATGTCACCATTAAGCTGAAGTTCAAATATTACCATGTTGACATAACTCACACATTTCTTTACATCTGCATGTGTAACTACTTTAAATGCATTCTCATCATTCAAAAGTAGAGAAACAGCTGAAAAATACTTGTCTCGGTCCATAATAACAGGAATACCACCTTTGTCCGCTTGCTTTATTACAATGTCATTATTATTTTGTAGACTTTTTAATGCTTCATACTCTGCAAAAGTCAGATTAAAGTTCTTATTCCTCATGGGCCGTAGGTATAGTTCTCTTATTTGTAGTTCACACACATTATGAAATGCATTCAATATGGGTGCATTAAGTGGAATAAAAGTACTTCGTCGTTTTAGACTGTCTCCCATTGAGTTAGATTTACCAAACATTAGATGTTAAGTTGTCTATCTCGCCTTCATTCTTGCTGGATGGGTTCGGAGCCGACCTCGGCTCCGACTCGGCCACTCTAAAAGCTCGAGAGTTGGATCCACCGGCTCAAGGCTCCCCTTATATCCCACAATGCTAGGCGGTATTACCTCAGATCTCGTTTGCCGCTACAGCTATCGAGGTGTGTTGCTTTTACCGGCTCCAGGTTAGTGTACCAAATAGGTTTAAAAACTTAGTAAACCCCTTTTAAATTAGTTTTTTGGTTAGTATACCCTTATTTTAAAGGTTTCTATTCCCTTTCCTGTGTTTTCTCCACTCCTTACCACAAGAACTTATCTGTTCTTCCCTTAGGCCTTCGGCCTCCTATCCCTCAGAGTGTGTGTTTTTCTGTAGGGACTTAAGATTTCTAAACTACTATCTTTAAATCAGTTTAAGTTAGTTTAAATTAGTTTAAATTACCTTTACTTACTCTACAGTGTAATCGGTGTGTTTGTGTTGAGTGTGATTGCACTTGTTTTGTGTCATGTCTAAGGATTCGAAGGTCTCAGGCTTCAAGAAGTGTGACTCGTGCTGTCAGAAAATGTCTCTGACAGATGGTCACACTTCTTGTGTACTGCCTGGGACCTTTACCTACAGGACTCTTGTGCTGTATGCCATGGCTTCAGCCCTAGAGTCCTGCAGGAAAGAAAGAACAAGCTTATTTTACGGGGCTTGTTAAAGCCTGAGGGTCCCCCGACTGCATCTTCGGGCAAACCCTCTAAGGCTTCTAGGTCTTCGGCTCCAGTTACTGAGTCGGCACCTAAGACTTCTAAGTCTACTCCTGCATCGGTTCCGGCTAGAGCCGATGAGACTCTAACTTCCACTTTGGTTCCTCGGCTCCGGCCGGAGCCGAGGTTTTGAAGTGCTAAGTCGGCTCTGATCAGGCTTTCGGAGCCGACCTCTAGGAAGAGGTCAAGGTCACCGTCCCTCGGCTCCGTTCATTCGGCTCCAGCTTCTCCCCTGCTGTCTGAACGGAGCCATAGATCGCACTCCTCTAGGTCTTGAGGCTTTCGGACCATGACCTTCAGAGGGTAGTGAGTCGACTTCTTAAGTCCGAGGCACTGGCCCAGATGCTTCAGAGCCCGACTCATCAGTCGATGCTCAACCCTATTTCTCAGAATATTCCTCCACCGACTCCTTTGAGCTCGGAGCCGGGCGTTGACCGAGACTGTGATACCGTCGGAGCCGATACAATTGTCTTCGGCTCCGTCGTCGGCTCCGATTTCTTCCTTGGAAGAATCTCGGCGCGGACTTCCCTCGTCGGCTCTGAGGGGTGAGTGGCATCGGACCCTTGTCCGACCCTGCTCTCCCTCTCGGTGCTTGCGCTGGTGAGTTCGGCTCCGACATCGGCCTCGGAGCCATCGCTGTCGGTGCCGAGGAGGTTTTCAGCTTTCGGGCGGGACCTCTGGCTCTGCCTGAAAGAGGTGCGTTCGAGGTCATGCGGAGTGTGTTGGAACCTGGTTCAACTCCACAGTCGGCTCCGTCCGCCCCTCCCTCTTTGGTGCCTCAGGTTATGTCTACTCAGTCCCTCATCCCAGACCGCAGAGAGCCAGCTCCTCAAGAATCCCCTGTGGGGATCTCATCCTCTTAAGAGGGCTCTACTGAATTAGCAGGGTAGCACCCTAGGAAGAGAAAGTGTAAGAGGAAGCACATAGACTCACCTGAGTCTGTCACCTCTGACACAGATTTAGAGGATTCCGAGGGTTCCCCCCGTTCCCCTTCTGAAGATGTCTCCTTTGCAGACATTCTAGAGATCCTGAAACAGAGGGGAAATTGGCCAACCCTTAACCCTTCGGAGGATGAATCTGTGTATCTTGAGGCATTTGGCTCTCGCCCTTCCACCTCCTGGGTGTCCCCCCCCTTGACCCCCTCATGCAGGTGGTAGCTAAAAAGGCTTGGACGGCTCCTGACTCTGTGGACCCTACCCCCAGGAGACCTTCAAAGTTTATCACAGCACCAGCAGATAAGCAATTTCTAAGGGAGTTTCTGTGGATGCTATGGTGGTAGCTGCTGCCACTAAGAAGGAGCTAGCTGATCCTTCGGTGCCTGTCCATCCTCCTAACAAGGAATCTAGGTCTATGGACAAGTACGGGAAGCGGATGTTTTTGTCAGCGACCTTTGCTATGCGTTCGCTGAACTACCTCTGTCATTTCACTCGTCTTCAAAGAGACCTGATCAAGGAAGCGAGTGAGATGTTAAAGGATCCTACAGCTGTGGGTTTTCAGGATAAGATGAACACTCAGCTGGCTACCCTAAATTCGATAGCTAACTCCTCCATGCGCCTCCTTTCATATGCGGCTGATGGAGCGAGCAGAGCCGCAGGGACAGGTGTGGCCTTACGCCGGCATGCCTGGATGCGGCTGTGCAATTTTGCGGACCCCTTTAAAACATCTTTCACTAATTCCCTATTTGATGGATCGTCTCTTTTTGGTCCTCAAGTGAAAGAAACCTTGACAAGGTGCAAGACAGATGGCAAAACTCTTTCTGCCATCGGAGTCCGTTTTTCTACTCCTTCTAGACCTTACCCCAAAGGCCAGAAAAGTGGAAAGATGTGGTTCCGCAAACAATCTCAAGGAACTTTGCCTGACGCACAGAGTCGGTTCCCCTCTAGAGGCAGAGGGGGGAACAATAATGGTAGACGTCGCCCTAGAGGCAGGGGGGGGTCCGCAGAACCAGGGCAATCGAGAAACTTTTTCCGATAAGCCCTTCCAGCATCCCTGAGGTGTTGCCCGACTGTCCACCTTCGGAGGCAGTCGGGGGAAGATTATCACTGTACCCAGAAGCCTGGCGATCCCTAACTCAAGACAAGTGGGTACAGTCCATCATTTCGAAGGCTATTCCATTCCGTTCTTTCGCATTCCAAACCAATCCAAAAATCCCTTCCAGATGTTCCACCGCTCAAAGGGATCTAGCAGCATTGGAAATTTCAAAGCTGCTTGCAAAAAGAGCCATTCAGCCAGTGCCAGCAGACCAGCAAGGATCCGGAATCTACTCCAGGTTCTTTTTGGTTCCAAAGAAAACGGGACTGGAGACCAATTTTGGATCTCAGTATCTTGAACAAGTCTGTCAAGAAAACAAGATTTCGGATGGTCACGCTACAATCCATCCTACCCCTATTGGGAAAGGAAAACTGGATGTGCTCTATAGACCTTCAGGATGCGTACTATCATATAAAACTGAACAGGACGCTCCAGGAGATTCCTCCGCTTCAGGCTGGGAACCAGTCACTTTCAATTCAGAGCCCTGCCCTTTGGACTCACCACTGCCCCCCGGGTGTTTACCAAATGCATGGCAGTGGTAGCTTCTCATCTGAGACGTCAAGGATTCCAGGTGTTTCCATACTTAGACGACTGGCTCCTCACAGCTCCTACCAAGCATCTTCTTCTGATTGCCAGAGACAACACCTTTCGCATTTTTCAAAAGTTAGGTATCTCAATAAATTGCGAAAAGTCTGTTTTGTCGCCTTGTCGTGTTATTACCTTCATAGGCGCAAATCTAGATACAGTCAACATGTCTGCAAGACTTACAGACCAAAGAATAGCAGACATACACAAACTGGTCTCCCTTCTATTCCACAGCAACAGAGTCAAAGTCAGATTGGTTCTAAAAGTACTGGGGATTATGGCGGCTGCTATCCCTCTACTTCTTTTAGCCAGATTTCATATGAGAATCCTTCAATGGATGCTCTTCACACAGTGGTCCTACCAGCAACTTCCGATGTCCCACACCATTGTGATTACGCAAGCATGCAGGAATCATCTTCTTTGGTGGATTTCTTCCCCCCAGCTCTTCCTAGGAAGACCCTTTGTCCTTCCCCCTCTGGTTGCTACTCTGACAACGGACGCCTCCCTGATCGGGTGGGGGGGGCATTATCAGGGCAGAACAGTCCAGGGCATATGGCAACCAATCGAACACCACTTGCATATAAATGTTCTAGAGATGAGAGCAGTGCTTTTAGCGTTGCAAGCCCTTCAAGACTCTCTTCCCTTGGGAACGATAGCAATTCAGACGGACAACATGTCTGTAGTGTGGTATATCAACAAACAAGGCGGAACCAAGTCCTACCCCCTATGTCGAGAAGCACTCAGACTGTGGCAATGGGCGATTTCTTCTCAGCGTTTTCTGGTAGCAACGCACATTCCCGGGAAGTCCAATCTTATCGCGGACAAGTTGAGCAGAGCTATCCTCATGCCTCACGAGTGGTCTCTGAAAGATTCTATCTTGGAGAAAGTTTTTCTCAAGTGGGGTCAGCCTTGCTGCGACCTTTTTGCTACTCCCCAAAACAGCAAGTGCAAAGATTATTTCACCCTCTTCCCTTACCAGGCCAGCCCAGCAGAGGCGCTCTAGTCCAAGTTTGGCCCGGGACTTCTGTATGCATTCCCTCCCTTCCGACTAATCTCTCAAGTGATACAGAAAGCTATCGCTCAGAAGGCCTCATTGATCCTCATTGCTCCTTACTGGCCTCGACAGGTTTGGTTCCCCTTTCTACATCAATTTCTGTTGGAGCAACCCGGGCATCTGGACCTAGTTCCAGATCTTTTGATCCATCAGTCGGGTCAGTTTCATCGCTCCCTCCCATCTTTGAACCTCACTGCTTGGTTCCTCCAGTTCCAACCTTAGCCAGGCTTCCTCAAATATCTCACACTGTTCGAGATATTTTGATAGCTTCCATAAATCTTCCACTCGAAGATTTATCTTAGTAAGTGGAAAGCGTTTTGCCTATTGGGCTCAAGGAAGGGACTTAGATCCTTTCACTGCTCCCATCCAAATAGTTCTTGATTTTCTAGCTGAACTCTTTCACTCAGGTTCATCTCCTTCTACTCTCAAAGTCCAATTGGCAGCTATATCTAATTTTCATGTGGGCATTTCAGATTCTGCCATCATGTCTCACAAGCTTTGCAAAGCTTTTTTGAAGGGAGTTTTTCTTCTCAGACCTCCTATAAGAAATCCTCCTCCTTCTTGGGACCTTAATTTAGTTCTCACATCCTTGATTCTTCCCCCTTTCGAACCTGCAGCTTCCTGTTCATTGAAATTGCTATCCTGGAAGACTCTCTTTCTGGTAGCCATTACTTCAGCTAGAAGGGTCTCAGAACTTCATGCACTCAGCAGTCGACCACCGTATGTATTGTTTCATAAAGGCAGGGTGGCCTTACGAACCAATCCATCTTTTTTTCCTAAAGTAGCCTCTGCGTCTAACCTAAATCAAAGCATTGACCTCCCTGTGTTTTTTCCTAACTTTTCTAACAGGTCTGAACAAAAATTGCATTGGCTAGATGTTCATCGTCAGTTAAGGTATTATTTGGATAGGACCAAACAGATCAGAAAAACTGACCAGTTGTTTGTCTCTTATGCAGAAGGCAGAAAGGGACTTTCAGTTTCGAAGGTATCACTCTCCAGATGGCTAACATCTCTGATTTCCTTTGTTTATGAAATTAGACACCAAAAGCTGCCTAACAAACCTAAGGCCCACTCCACCAGAGCTTTGGCTACTTCTATAGCCTTCCAAGACAGGCTGCCTATTGACACCATTTGTGCAGCGGCTACTTGGGCTACTCCTCACACTTTCATTTCTCATTATAAGTTGGATTTAGCTTCTAGACATAGAGCTAACTTTGGTTCCACTGTTCTCAAGAGTCTGTTCCGATAGGCCACCGGGACAAGGTGCTAGGGGCGGTCCCATCCAGCAAGAATGAAGGCGAGATAGACAACTTAACATATAGAAGTTATGTTCTTACCATAACGTTCCATGTTAGTTGTCTTCTTCTCGCTTCTTTCTTAAGGCCCCACCCTCCTTCCCCCTAGTCTGGACTGACCTAGAGGAGTTTGATTGTGACCTCTCTTTCTAACACCTCTATTGCTATAGGTATATGCTCTGCTGTGCATATATTCCTTGATCAGGCTTCAGGTCACCTTCTTCCCTTCCTTTTTATAGAGGTGGGTTCTCCCATTTCCAGTAGTTCTGGTTTTTATTATTGGCTGGGCCTAGCTTACAAACGAGATCTGAGGTAATACCGCCTAGCATTGTGGGATATAAGGGGAGCCTCGAGCCGGTGGATCCAACTCTCGAGCTTTTAGAGTGGCCGAGTCGGAGCCGAGGTCGGCTCCGAACCCATCCAGCAAGAAAGAAGGCGAGAAGAAGAAAACTAACATGGAACGTTATGGTAAGAACATAACTTCTATTTTTAAACTCAAGTTACGAACAAACAACTTTAAATCAGTTAAAGCAGACACAACATTATCACTACAGGATGGTATAAATTTAAATCCTTTGTCTAAAAGAGAGAGATGAGCAGGATTTAACTCAAAAGATGATAAATTTAATGCCACAACTACTTGCGATTTACTTTGTTGAGTCCTAAAGGGCTCTCATTTTTACGTTTGTTTGCTATGGTTGCCTGTGTTGCATACGACCTTGCAGGTGAACCTCTAGACCTGGGTGATCTATTCACGACGGTTTCAGCGTGCTCCAGTTGGAATCGTTTATTAGTTAAATTTAAAGTTAGTTGTTGTGTCTTTTTAATAGCCATAGCGTTAGATTCACATTCAGGTTGCCATCACGCTTGTTCTTACTTCCTATAGGCGCATGCTTTGGGATGAGGAACATGATACCAAAAGGCCAGGCTCATTCGTAACTGGTGCAGGGGGAGTTTCAGATGTCAAGGGTGTAGAGGGTGGATTATTATTTAAAGAAATGTTTTCAAAAGTATCCAGGCAATCAAGTCCTTCTCTTGCAGGAACTTTATGGTAAGCAGTATGAGGATTCTCAGTTCTGGGCCAAGAGAAGATATTCCCTCTTTGGAAGTCACCTATGTCGCGTTGGAGCTTCCGATCTGTGGTAGCTTCCATCCTGACCTCAAAAGCTTGAATCCTATCAAGCATTTGCTGGTATACAGGTGTAACTTTAGGAAATACAGTCAATTCTAAAATAGTACTCTCAAGTGAAAAAATTTCACGCTTGTACTCTTCCTCAATTTTTATAAAAAAGTCATTCATTAAAGACATATAGTCTAAAGATAGCTTAATATTCAATTGTTGCCATGATTTGAGTAGTTCTGGAAAGGTATTGCCATATGAAGGCATTTTAAGGATCCTGAGTCCACGTGGGACAATACCTTTATCAAGATATGCCAAAAAACTAAAATGTTGCCATTGCAACCTCTTAAATGCCATTACCTTTCTTTCCAGAACTTCTTTGTTCACCAGTGGCAGTGGGGAGCTTGGAGCAGCCTATCTGTCCCTGGAGGAGTGTTCCCAGCACAGGAAGCTGGTAGTCTGTTGGCTGTTTTGGGCCAATTTCTAGCTCTTTCAAGTCCGCCTGTATAAAACCCGCTGTAGCGCGGCTTTGCATGATTTTGTGCATAGCGCGGCATCGAGCAGCACCGCTTATTTGGGTTTGAGCCTTGGAACTGATCTAGTTCTCATAATAAACACCCTATTCCTACGCTAAAGCCTAGAACCTGCTCACTAAAGCAATTATATAAGTCAGCACTAAAAAATTAAAAGCACTACACCCTCACAAACTCCCCTTGAGTAACTTGTTCCCCATTGGCCCTTTTTTCAATTGTAAAGGAATTCCCAATACTATTCTAGCATGTCCAAAGGTCAGTTGTCAATCTCCTCTCCGGTCCAGCTGGTGAACCTGGGAATCTTGAGGCAATGTTACAACTGCCTAATGTACACAGACAACCCTCTCCTCCTCCCAACAAATTCCAACACATGTGAGAGATGCAACCATATAGCCAAACTGGAGGCTAAGCTCTCTCAACTCAGTACTGGCGTAACCAGTCAGGAGGAGAAGGAAACCACACTCACTACAATTCCAGTCTCACATAGACCTACCACGACAGCAAACCAAACACATAAACACACAAAAACATACTTGGAGGCTCTAAATAAAAATCTGCCTAAGCAGCAGAGACCTCCAAAGCAGACACCCAAGCAACCGCTACCCCAAAACAAAACACGTGCAACACATAGCTCACAAAGCCAGTGTGCCGAACAGTCACAGCCCTTAAGGCTAAACAACACACCTGATACACTTGTAATAGGTGACTCTATCATCAGGCACACTGACTTCACCATGCTGAACAAGGAGAAGGTTACGGTGAGCTGCCTATCGGGCGCTAGGATCCGCCACATGACACAAGCACTCAGGTCACTCCAAGGCAAGTACAAATATGACTCAGTCATTGTCCTTGCTAGTGTGAATGACCTGAGACGTACCTCCCTGGACTACATGAAAAGAGACATAGAGGAGCTCTCTGAGCATGTAGCCCAGGCCGGTATGACCCTGACCTTGAGTAGCATCTTACCCTCACCAAGAATGATGCCACAGTATAAAGACAAGATTATCAATTTCAACAATTGGCTTAAGTATTGGCGTCATTCAAAGGGGATCCAATGCCTGTCAGCCTGGGATGACATGCTCGACAAGCCACGATGCTTCGCTAGGGACGGCTTGCACCTGTCACCCCTGGGCTTTCGGATATTGGCAAAGGCTCTTGCTACCCCCCATAGTGCCTTTTTTAGGCAAGGCTCAAAAGACAAACCCACCTCCATAGGTATCACAAGGGATAAGAAACTAAGAGTAATGCTACTCAATGCCAGAAGTCTAAACCTCAAGATGCACGCACTCGAAACTCTCCTTAGCATGGAGAACATCGATATCTGTGCAGTAACAGAAACCTGGTTCAAGGCTCCTTGAGAGCACCCCAGCACTACCAGGTTATACCTCATACCATGCTTTTCGGCCCCAAAACTTGGACCGAACCACAAAAGGAGGGAGTATCAATATTATCAAAGATACCCACACCTCCAGGTTGGTGGCACAGCACGAAGCATCAGAGACTATCCATGTGCAACTAACAGTGGGTAAAACTGCCTTCCAGTTTATAGCCTGCTACAGACCACCCTCCCAAACCCAGGAACCCCACTCAGCCTTCCTGAGAACACTGGAAAATATGAAGGTCTCTCCAAACACCATTATATTGGGTGACTTCAACTACCCAACCATAGACTGGGAGCATTACTCTAGCTCCAACACCCTAGCCCAAAGGTTCCTAGAATTTATAAACTACAACTTGTTACCACTCCCACAAGAGGGGAAAACATACTGGACCTGATCATCACCAACATGGAGACTCTATGCTCCAGACCAGAAGTGTATCCCTCACTGGTAAGATCAGACCATAAACTAATCTCACTGGATATTCACATCCCGACCCCACCCCATGCCCAGAAAACCACAGTGAAAAACTTCTCTAAAGCAAATTTCACACTCCTCAAAACCGAGGTGGAATCCTTCAAAGCCCCCGGGCCTGTGGATAATACGGCCTAGACCACAAAATCCTTTATAAACGCATTCTATGAACACCTTCAGGAATGCATGGATCATGCAATCCCAAATAAAACCAAGACCAAATCCTCCAAAGGCAGACATCCTGTCTGGTGGACCCCAGCCATAAACAAACTATACAATAGAAGGAGGAAGCTACTACATGACAGAGCAAAATCCCAAAAAGGGAAGGCATCTCTGATCAGTATTAGCAAAAAATTACGGGCACTCATCAAATCGTCTAAGGCCAGCTTCGAGAGAAAAATTGCACAGGACACTAAGGATAATCACAAGGCTTTCTTTAGTTATGTTAGGAACCTGGGTGGGAATTCCCAGATATGCTCAGAATTAGTCCAAAATGACAAAAAATACACCGAACCCACAGACATTGCCAACATCCTAGCTGACAGGTTCAGCGCAAACTTCTCTCCCCTCCCACCAAAGGGCTAATATCTATCCCAGCAGAGTGCTGCCCCCCTGACATCTCAGATGCTCAGGTAAGAGCTGCCCTCTCCAAAGCAAGAAACACAGCATCAATGGGACCAGACAGTGTTCCGGGCTGCGTCCTACATGAGCTCCAAGAAGAGCTAAACCCAAACCTAAAACTACTGTTCAATCTCAGCCTTACTACAGGATATGTACCCAAAGAGTGGCGTACAGCAACAGTGGTCCCTCTTCACAAAGGTGGTGCCTCAACGGATCCTGGAAACTATCGCCCCATAAGTCTCACTAGCTTGGTCTGCAAAGCTATGGAAAGGATCATCATGGACCTTATAAATAAAGATATTGGGGACCTACAGACACTGGATCCTACCCAGTTCGGCTTTAAGGGCAGATCCTGCCTCTTAAACCTGGTCGATTTCTTTGAAACAGTCACCAAGGCCATTGACAAGGGGAAGTTGGTCCAGACAGCCTACCTGGACCTCGCAAAAGCCTTTGATACAATACCCCACTCGGGCATTATAGATAAGCTCATCAGCTTAAATATAAACCCCTATGTCACTAGATGGGTTGCAAACTGGCTCAAGGACAGAACCCACATGGTTAGAATAGCTGGAGCCATGTCAGACTCCAAACCAGTTACAAGTGGCGTCCCACAAGGCTCAGTCTTGGGACCTCTCTTGTTCGGTATATATTTCTCTGAGGTACAGGCCAACATGGAAGGACTGTGGCTGACCAAGTTCGCAGATGACTGCAAACTGGGCGCCATAATAGACTCTCCAGCCGACACAAGCATCCTCCAAAAGGGCCTCATAGAAACAGACAACTGGTGCCAGAGCCATGGCCTCAAGCTAAATGCTGAAAAGTGTATAGTCATCCCCTTTGGCAAAAACGAAGTGCCCACAAATTACCACATAGGTGGTAATCCATTAAGTACAGAAGAAGTAATTAGGGACCTGGAGACCCAAGTTGATAGCAATCTCTCATTTGACAACCACGTGGCCAAAGTGGTTAGAAAAACATTTTATATAGCCCACCTAATCATGAAGGGATTCACATCTAGATCAGGGGAGGTCATCGTGCCTCTTTACTCATCCCTCATCAGGCCCATAATTGAGTACAATGCCCCTTTTGGGATGTACCTTACCAGACACCTGCAGCAACTGGAAAGACCCCAAAAGTACCTCACCAAGAGGATCAAGGGGCTCAAACAGATGCCGTATGCTGCCCGGTTAAAGAAACTCCAGCTCTACTCAGTGGCATACCGCCTGCTCAGAGGCGATCTGTGCCTGACGTATAAAGCCATGTCCAACCCGGAATTAATGGACATGCTGCACCTCAGAAAATCCAAATCCCATCGAGCTACGCGCTCGAGGGACTTAAACCTCAGCACTGAAATAAATAGGACATGCTGGAGGGACAGATTCATAACCCAGAGGCTCCCATCACTCTGGAATAAAATCCCAGTCCGGGTTAGGCAGAGTCCCTCATTGACCCTCTTCAAGAGGAATCTTGATGAGTGGATGGGAGATCGTAGGTTTACCCTGGGTATCACTTCTGTGTCACTGTTAGACAGAGGCACAGTATACTAACCTCAAAAAAGGGCATAGCAAAATTAATTTAAAATGGGTGGCGAAAGCCATACACACTCTGGCTAGGCTTATAAATGCCCCAGGGCAGATAGACTAGTATGAACCTATGAACCTACTTCCTCAACAAAGAGTCAAAGCCAAGACAGTGCTGAAACTTTTAGGAACCATGGCCTCTATCATAACTCTGGTTCCTCTAGCCAGATTACATATGAGAATCCTTCAGTGGCTACTCTTTTCCCAGTGGTCCCTTCAACAACTACCTCTGTCTCATCCTATTCTGATAACAGAATCTTGCAAAAAGGACCTTTGTTGGTGGATTCAGCCTGACAAACTAACGTCAGGAACACCTTTCATTCCTTGCCAACCTGTTGCTACTGTGACCACGGATGCCTCCCAGATAGGGATGGGGGGCATTATCTAGGCAGGGCTGTCTAAGGCACATGGCAAGATCATGATGCTCACTTGCATATCAACGTCCTAGAGATGAGAGCAGTGCTACTAGCATTGCAAGCACTTCACGACTTTCTTCCTCTAGGAATGATAACAATCCAATCAGACAATATGTCAGTGGTATGGTATATAAACAAACAAGGAGAAACCAGATCCTACCCCCTATTTCGAGAGGCTCTTCATGTTTGGCAGTAGGTGATATCTTCCCAATGCTTTCTAGTTGCAACGCATATCCCAGAGACAACCAGTGTGATAGCCGACAAGCTTAGCAGGGCAGTCTTGATGTCTCATGAGAGGTCTCTGAATCAGAAAGTCACGGAACAGATTTTTTGCAAATGGGGACAGCCTTGCTGCGATCTGTTTGCCAGTCCACTCAACGCCAAATGCAGCAGCTACTCCCCCCCCCCCCAGGGGAGACACCGAGAGACGCACTTGTTCACAATTGGTCCCCGGGACTTTTTTATGCATTCCCTCTCTTTCCACTGATATTGCAGGTGATCCAGAACGCAAAGACCTTGGGAAGCAGAATGATTCTTATCACTCCTTACTGGCCTCATCAGATTTGGTTCCCCTTTTTCGGGCCTCACCTTCTGGATGATCCATGGACTCTGGACCCAATACCAGACCTTCTGACACACGTCAGGCACCCTCTACCCCTGCCTCCACACCCTCAACTCGACAGCGGGGCTGCTCCAGTTCCATCCCTAGTCAGGCTTCATGCTTTCTCACCTGCAGTTACTCATATCCTCACGTCTTCCCACAAGCCTTCTATCAGAAAATTATACGCTAACAAATGGAAAAGATTTTCTAGCTGGGCAAAAGAAAAAACTTAGATCCTTACACAGCCTCCATTCCCTTGATGTTAGAATTCCTAACCAAACTTTTTCATCAGAGATCCACTGCTGCTACAATCAAAGTTCAATTGGCAGCAATCTCAAATTTTAATTTGGGACAACATGAGCCTAATCTTATGGCTCACAGGTTGTGTAAATCTTTCCTAAAAGGCACTACCTTGCTAAAACCTCCTTTTCAGGAACCTGTATCTCCTTGGGATTTAAATTTCATTCTGTCCAAACTTACTTCCCCGCCTTTTGAACCCACACATTCTTGTGAATTGAAGTTCATTTCATGGAAAACCATTTTTTAAGTAGCTCTCACATCCGCCAGAAGAATGCCTGAGTTACAAGCACTGTCAGTCAAACCTCCCTACTTGATTTTTCATAGAGACAGAGTCTCCCTTCATACAAATCCATCCTTCATTCCCAAGGTTTGCTCTCAGTCTAATTTGAATCAATCTATCAATAGGAAGAGCGTGCATATGGTGAATGACTATACAATCTATCAAACTGCCAGTCTTCTTTCCTAATCATTCAAACAGTGCAGAATATAAGATGTTAAGTTGTCCATTTCACCTTCATTCTTGCTGTTTGGGTTCGGAGCCGATCCTCTGCTCTGACTCGGCCATCTTCTATAGCTCGAGAGCTGTTTACTGGCTCGAGGCTACCCCTTATCCCAGAATGCCCAGCGTCAGCTACCCAGATCTCATTTGCCGCTTCAGCTGTGAGGTTGCTTCGTTATTGGCTCAGGTTTAGTATTGTTTTGTATTACATATTTTTGCTGTTATTATAAAATTTTAATTGTAAAAGTGTTATTAACCTTAGTCTCTTAGTACTTATACCCTTTATCACCTTATATTGTGTATGTGTGTGTGCTTTGTTGGCCGCCGCTCCTTTCCGCAGGCCTCTTTTCTCTTGAACTTGTTTTAACTTAGAGAGCCCCCCCCCACTCTATTAGGTTAGTCGTTTAAGTTGTAATAATTATTATAACTTTTTTTCTTATTGTTATTGTAGTTCTTTAGTTTGTTGTTGTTAGGAAAATGTCTAAAGATACCAAGGTATCTGGCTTCAAAAAGTGTGACTCGTGCTGTCAGAAAATGTCTCTGACAGATGGGCACACTAGTTGTGTATATTGTTTGGGCGCTGTTCATCTGCAGGACTGCTGATGTAATGGGATCCTATCTCGCCTACATTCATAACTGATGGGCTCGGAGCCGATCCATTGGCTCCGACTCGGCCAACTAGTTCACTAGAACGAAGTCTCTTATTGGCTGGGCTACTCCCTATCCCAGGATGCACTACACCTGCTTCCCCAGATCTCGTTTGCCGCTTTACAAGCTGGACATGGTCTCGACTTGGCTGGAGCTAAGTGGTTTCTTTTACCTTTTACTGGTCTTTGACCTTGGGGTTTTTCTTCTGAAAATTGTTAAAAACAGCTGTTTTAACAGCTACTCTCTGTAATTTGTGTCTTTGATAACTTTTTTGTGTGTGAAGTGATTTACTGGTATTCTATTTCGCTGTCGGGCAAGGCCCGTTTAAGTTAGAGGGCCTTTGCCCTACTTTTGAGAGTTTGTGTCATTATTTTTCTTCGGGCTAAGCCCGTTTAAATTAGAGGGCTTTTGCCCGTTGTTATTGTTGTTGTTGTGCGTGCTTACTGTGTTCTCTTGTGAGGTAAATCTCCCTCTCAAGAGCTCGTGCCTTATTTCTCGCGCTCTACAGTTGGCGCTAACCTTTTGTTTTTAGACTGCTTTTCTTACTGTACAATGTCCAAAGAGCAGAAGTCAGGATTTAAAAAATGCACAGAAAAAAGACGAAAAGTTGCTGGAAGACAAAGCACAAATGCCGGTAATAGCGTAAAAATGATTTAATTTCCGCTTTCGTCACAACTTCATCAGAATACAAAAAATGTAAAACTCAACCAGTATAAATAGCCCAATCAATTTAAAAAAACAATTAGTGTGAACAAACAAAAATGCATATAAATACTAATACTAATAATAGTAAAAACTTATGCGTTAAAACACAACTTTAAATCTATATCTTTATTTTTATTTATAACTAATTTACGATGTTTAAAAAACACTTTAAATTGATGCTTTCATTTAAGCCTGGAAAAATATCAGATTTAAGTTTAACCTGCCATAAACATTCCCGTTGTTCAATATAGTTCTTAAAGTCCCCAGCCCTCCGATCAGATTTACATTTTTCCAACACTGAAAATAGAAATTTATTATGTGTAGTACATATGATAGAATGTTTATATAAAGCATTGTTATGATCTTTAACCTTGATAGCATATAAATATTCCTTTATGCGTGTTGCTAGGGATCTCGTAGTCATCCCTACATAAAAGGCGGGGCAAGAGGAACACATGCTCACATAGACCACTCCACTAGTGTTACAATCAATAAAGTCAGCAACTTCTATGATCCTATCAGAAGTAATTATGTTGATATAAGGACCCTCAGATATATATCGGCAAATGTGGCAATGCTGACATCGAAACATACCTTTCTTTTTTATCCAAGATGTAAGGTGATCAGTACAATGTTGTTCCAAGATGTTCTTAAGAGTGTTTGTTTTACGAAACACAAATATAGGGTCAGAGCCCACAAACTGGAAAATATCTCGGTTACCTTGTATAACTTTCCAATTATTCTGGACAATATTTTTGATCCTGTAACTATCGCTACTCATGTCAAAAGAACAAGCAATGTCAATATTACTACTATGATTGTTACCCTTGTTGAAAGTGTTCTGAGTGCCGTGTAATATAGCAGGAAAATGAGTCAGCCGTTTATTGTATACTTCTTCCCCTGTATTAAATAAAAATTGTTGATCATATCCTCGCTGTGTGAACAAAAAAACTATAAAATGAAATTCAGAAATTAATATATCATCCTTGGTGGTCATCCTACAAGCTCGAATGAATAGCCCTCTGGGAATATTTTTCTTTATATGTTTTGGATGTCCACTGTTGTAGTGTAAATATCCATTAGTGAAGGTCTCTTTCCTGTAAATTTTACTATGAAATGCTTTTTCTTCAAAATCCCACCAAATGCGTGTATCTAGGAAGTTGACTGCCAATCCTGTATCACCTAAAAAATTAAAGTGTTTTAGAACAGTACATTCACACCTTTATGATGCTTTGATGTCCAGTGAGATTGATTTAAGTTTATACAATTTTTGTTTAGTTGACAAACCAAAGATTGGTGTTATTTTTGGAGTTCCTAAAACTCATAAGAACCCACTTAATCCTCCATTACGTCCTATTGTGTCTTCTCCACACTCAGTTACTGAAGGCATTTCTCTGATTATTGATGCTCTTTTAGGACCTTTGATTTATAACAACACGTCCTACATTAAGGACTCATGGCATTTTTTAGATAAAATGAGAATTTTTTCAAAAAGTGTTTCTTTTGATGCTACCAAACATGTTATTTTTACGATGGATGTCATCTCACTTTACACATGTATACCCCATGATGAGGGGGTGGATGCAGTTCGTAGTTATTTAGTTAAGAAGAACATATTTAATAATTCCATTATTTCTGTTATATGTAGATTTATGGATATTATTTTAGAGAACAATTTTTTTATGTTCGGAAATACATATTACAAACAAAAATGTGGTGTAGCAATGGGGTCTCCTGCAGCTCCTGCTTTTGCTAACTTGGTGATGGCTTGGTGGGAACTAGAATTTATTCCTGTTTTAAAAGAGAAGTTCAATATTCTCTTTTTTTGTAGATTTATTGATGATCTGTTTTTCATCATTGAAGGAAGTACAGATACAATACATTCTTTCATTAATCAAGTTAATTCTTTTTCTAATTACATTAACTTCACCTTAGGTGATACAGGATTGGCAGTCAACTTCCTAGATACACACATTTGGTGGGATTTTGAAGAAAAAGCATTTCATAGTAAAATTTACAGGAAAGAGACCTTCACCAATGGATATTTACACTACAACAGTGGACATCCAAAACATATAAAGAAAAATATTCCCAGAGGGCAATTCATTCGAGCTTGTAGGATGACCACCAAGGATGATATATTAATTTCTGAATTTCATTTTATAGTTTTTTTGTTCACACAGAGGATATGATCAACAATTTTTATTTAATACAGGGGAAGAAGTATACAATAAACGGCTGACTCATTTTCCTGCTATATTACACGGCACTCAGAACACTTTCAACAAGGGTAACAATCATAGTAGTAATATTGACATTGCTTGTTCTTTTGACATGAGTAGCGATAGTTACAGGATCAAAAATATTGTCCAGAATAATTGGAAAGTTATACAAGGTAACCGAGATATTTTCCAGTTTGTGGGCTCTGACCCTATATTTGTGTTTCGTAAAACAAACACTCTTAAGAACATCTTGGAACAACATTGTACTGATCACCTTACATCTTGGATAAAAAAGAAAGGTATGTTTCGATATCAGCATTGCCACATTTGCCGATATATATCTGAGGGTCCTTATATCAACATAATTACTTCTGATAGGATCATAGAAGTTGCTGACTTTATTGATTGTAACACTAGTGGAGTGGTCTATGTGAGCATGTGTTCCTCTTGCCCCGCCTTTTATGTAGGGATGACTACGAGATCCCTAGCAACACGCATAAAGGAACATTTATATGCTATCAAGGTTAAAGATCATAACAATGCTTTATATAAACATTCTATCATATGTACTACACTAATAAATTTCTATTTTCAGTGTTGGAAAAATGTAAATCTGATCGGAGGGCTGGGGACTTTAAGAACTATATTGAACAACGGGAATGTTTATGGCAGGTTAAACTTAAATCTGATATTTTTCCAGGCTTAAATGAAAGCATCAATTTAAAGTGTTTTTTAAAACATCGTAAATTAGTTATAAATAAAAATAAAGATATAGATTTAAAGTTGTGTTTTAACGCATAAGTTTTTACTATTATTAGTATTAGTATTTATATGCATTTTTGTTTGTTCACACTAATTGTTTTTTTAAATTGATTGGGCTATTTATACTGGTTGAGGTTTACATTTTTTGTATTCTGATGAAGTTGTGACGAAAGCGGAAATTAAATCATTTTACGCCATTTGTGCTTTGTCTTCCAGCAACTTTTCGTCTTTTTTCTGTGTTTTATTTGTTCTAGTTGGGCGTTTTTTGGTGGATTTAAAAAATGCACTCGGTGCAATTACAAAATGTCTATTACAGACAGTCACTCGATATGCGTGTATTGTTTAGGGCCTAAACATCTACAGGAGGCATGTAGTGTATGTCATGCTTTCTCCTCTAGGGTTCTTCAAGAGCGCAAAAATAAACTGATCTTGAAGGGCCTTATTAAGCCCTCTTTCGAGGAAGCTTTAGATTCTCCTGTTACCTCTAAAAAGAAAAGATCGTCGGCTCTGACAAGTCCGTCGGAACCGACTGCTAAAAAGCAAAAGTCGACCTCTTCTTCCTCGGCTCCACTGACTTCGGGGCCGAGGGTCGAAGGGTCTGCCTCAATGCCTCTTTCCTCGGCTCCATTAGTTCCAGAGCCGCAGGTTGGAGTATCGAGAGGCGAATCACCTCCATCGGTTCCAATGGTTTCGGAGCCAGTGGAGGTGTGCAGCTCAGACTCTTCCCCCTCGGCTCCGAAGAAAGCTCATTCGGCGCCGATGGTGGTCCATGCTGTGGTGGAATCGGCGCCGATAGTGTTGGAGCCTTTTCGGAGCCGGTCCCCTACTCTCTCGGAGCCGAGAGGAAAGTCTTCTCGTCTGTCTACCTCCTCTAAATCTTCAAAACTTTCTGATTCGGATCTGGATAGGGTGATTCAGAGGCTTTTCCAGTCTCCAGTTTTTGCTCAAATGGTCTCGGCTCCAGCCCAGTTGGCTTCGGAGCCGATCCCCCCTCCGAAACATTCAATTCCTCCTCCAACCTCCTCGGAGCCGTTGGAGTCGGTGATGGTGGAGCAATGCGGAGCCATACGGTCGGAACCGAGACCCCTTCGAGGTCTGTCGGCACCGACTATGGTTCCTACCCTGTCCTCGGGTTCAGGGTTTGGTACTGGGACTTCCTCAGCCGGGCCCGAGGGGAACACTTTGGGGCTGGGTGCTTCGGTGCCTAGTCTTCCCCTCGGAGCATCTGCTGCTGGAATTCCCAGTGCCATCGTGGCCTCTAGACCAGTGATCTCCATGGAGTCTGGAGGTCCGGCCTTTGAGGCCATGAGGAGCACGCTGGCCATGCCTTTGCCGGCTCAGCAGGCTTCTACCTCACTGTCCCTAGACCTGGAGACTAGTGCTTCTGCTGTGTTGCAGTCCCCCGGCAGCGGGGCCCCTGGGCCTGAGGATACCCCCATCGGGGGTTCCCTTCTTCCGGGGGGTCCGTCCGAAACTGCTTCGGACGAGCCCCCACGGAAGAAATTGTGCAAGAGGAAGCACGTGGATTCCCAAGATGAGTCTGTTACATCGGATACTGACCTCGATGACGCGGAAGGGTCCCCCAAATCATCTTCAGATGATATCTCTTTCTCAGATATCCTGGAGATTCTGAGACAGAGAGGAGATTGGCAGGCCAAAACCCCTTCAGCTGAGGAGTCAGTCTTCCTCAAGGCCTTCGGGGCCCAGCCCTCCGCCTCCTGGGTGTCTCCGCCCTTCGATGAACTCCTTGATTTGGTTTCTTGAAGGGCATGGGAACACCCTGATTCTGTGGAACCGGTGCCTGCGAGACCTAATAAGTTTCTTTCAGCCCCCCCAGAAGGAATTTCTGACGAAAGGTGATGTTCTTCATCTCACATTGCTGCAGTCATAGCCTGTGGGTAGTCCGCTGTCCTCGGTTGGCCCGAATACCAAAGTATTAGGCTGGCGTCGGTCATGGGCGCTCAGATCTGACGTCAGTGCGTCATGGTATTAAAGCGCATGACCGACGTCATATCCTCAGTCTTTTTTGCCGCATGGTCCGAAGCAGAAGCAGCGTTTGCAAGTGCCGTTCGGCGTTCTGAAATTTTCGTATTCTGAGTTTCAGACCGAAACCAAGTTGGGCTAAGTACCCGTTGGGAATATTTTGTTTTTTCTTGCCTCAGTTAATTCCGGATGTCAGAAAAAGTGAATAATTGTATTTCTTGTGGGAAACAGATACTGCATAGGGATTGCCACTCTCTGTATTCCTTGTTTGGGGCCTGAGCACGTAGTCGGGTGTCGCTTTGTGCTAGGTTTAATAAGCGCACCATTAAACGTAGGATGTTTTAGATTGCGCTAGGCTTGTCTTCGGTAAGCGGTGTAATTACAATATGCCGTCGGATCCTCCGATGCCCGCTACCGCTAAGAAGCGCAAAGAAAAATCGTTAAGGTCCAAACAGGATGAGTCGTCCGTTCCGGACGCCGGTTCTTTAGAAACTACAGTGGAATCTGTGGATCCAGCCGAGGTTTCAGCTGAGTCTCAGGGGGAGCTGTTAATTTTGCAGGATGTGGCCACTCAGGAGTCAGGTCAGGCTGAGGGGGCCTCTCAGGTTACTGTACTCCTTTCTTTGCCTAAGGTGGTTAGGCCTTCTCCTTCTGTCTCTAAGGTACCTTCCAAGGTCAGGCCTGGTTTGCCTTCCTCAGGTGTCAGTCCTAGTTCTGCAGGTTCTGTGCCTAAAAAACACATGCTTAAAATGGCAGAAGATTTGATTTCCTTAATCAGGGGTTCTATGCCCCCTCCAGATAAGAGGCCTAGGGTGGAGCCAGAGATGGAAAGTTTGGAACAGGCTTCTGATTACTCAGAGTCTTCGGCTGAAGACATTCAGGATTTTCCTCCTTATTCTGATTCAGACACAGAGGATTCCAGTCCTTCTGCTTCTCCTCCAGAGGATTTTTCTTTTTCAGAAACCCTGCATTCTATGAGGGAGCATTTTAAATGGGAAGGTCAGGATTTCTCAGATTCCCGAAAGAGGCTTAGGGAATTTTTGTTTTTGCCACAACATCGGCCCTTGGCTATACCTCCTGTTTTGGAGGTTGTTCAGGATGTTTTCTCGGAGGCTTCTCTTAATCCAGACTCTTTGCCTCCTGCGCCAGTTAAACCAGATAGGTATTACAGAGTGCCAGAGGCTCATAAATATCTGTATAAGAGCCCAAGGTCTGACCCAGAAACTATTAGCCAGGGACCTAAGGGTGTCAGGGCTTCTGTTGTAAACAATCCAGTTCCTATGGATAAAGACTCTAGAGCTTTGGATAGGTGGGGAAAAAAAGTGTATACCTCTTCCACTCTAGCAATGAGGGCTTTGAATTGCCAGTTTCATATGTTGAAGTACCAGAATTTTCTCCTTACTCAGTTAAAATCTAAGGTTGATGCTTTGGCAGAGGGCATAGAGTGTAAGGAATTACAGGATTTGGTTCATGCCTCTGATCAGGTGGGTAAGCATTCTTTGCAGTGTGGTTTCGATGCTTTACAGGCTTCTTCCAGGGTGGCTGCCACTGGATCAGTTATTCGCAGGCACGCCTGGCTTAAGGATCAGAACTTGTCAGAGCATGTTAAAGCTAGAATTTTGGATGCTCCTTTGCAGTCTGAAGTTTTGTTTGGTTCTCCTGTGGAGTCTGTCTTAAAGAAAATGGAAGACAAAGCTAAGTCTATGCAGACTGTTAAAGATTTTTTGCAGGTGCAGCCTCCTAAGTTTAGCAGGAATTGGCCTACTAAGGGATGGGCTTACCCTTCTTCTGATTTACAGTCTAGGGGCAGATCTAGACGTGGTAGTTGCAGAGCTCAGGGTTCTTTCAGGCCTAGAACGTGGAGTTCCCCTGCACAATCTTCAGGTGAGGGCAGGGGCCAGTCCTTTCGTAAACAGGCCCAATGACCTGCATCTTCAGCTGCCAGATCCTTCCTGTCTGGCAGCTCCTCTGGGAGGAAAGTTGGCACTCTTCAAGCAAAACTGGCTTTTAGTCACCCAGGACAAATGGGTGTTGGACATTATAGACCGAGGCTACAAGTTTTATTTCCACACATTGCCTCCTTTCAAAGGCATGCCAGACGTTCCTCCTCAGCAAAGGGTAGAGGCTCACAAACAGATTTCTTTACTTCTTCAAATGGGAGCTATACAGCAGGTCCCTCTGTCAGAAGTAGGCCTAGGATTTTATTCTCGCCTGTTTCTTGTACCAAAGAAAGGAGACACTTGGAGGCCAATTTTGGATTTATCTGTTCTCAACACATACCTGGACATTCCAAAATTCAAAATGTTGACGTTGCAACAACTTCTGCCTCTGTTGGGCAAAGATCACTGGATGGTAACTCTGGATCTCAAAGAGGCTTATCTTCATGTTCCTATCAGGCCCAGTTGCAGGAGATTCCTGCGTTTTCGGGCTGGGACTTTACATTATCAGTTCTCTGCATTGCCCTTTGGCTTATCTACTGCGCCCAGGGTGTTCACAAAGGTTCTGGCTCCGGTGATAGCCTTCTTAAGGTTAAGAGGAATACAAATTTATCCTTATTTGGACGATTGCCTGATTCTTGCTCAAGACAAAAACAAGCTACTACACCATCTACAGTATGTTATGGCAGTGTTAAAGTGCCTAGGGTATTCTGTGAACGAAACAAAGCCCAGTCTAGTACCCTCTCAGGAAATATGCTTTCTGGGTGTGAGACTGAATACAGCTTCCCAGATGGCTTTTTTGACCCTGGACAAGCAAAGGAACCTTACACTTTACTTCCAACAATTGTCTCTACGGTCCAGGCTGACTGCAAGGACAGTCCTTCAAGCCTTGGGGTTCATGGCATCTTGTATTCTGTTGCTTCCCAATGCCAAACTGCATATGAGGAAGTTACAATGGTATCTCAAAAATGTATGGACACAACACTGCCACGATCTGGACACTGTCATTCAGATAATACCTTGCATCCAAAATGAATTTTTGTGGTGGGCCCAGGAATGTCACCTAAACAAGGGACTCTTTGTGACCCGACCAGAGGTGAGTCAGATCTTAACGACAGATGCCTCGGACAAGGCTTGGGGAGCACACCTCAATGGAAAATGGGTTCAAGACACATGGCCTGCCAGACTTCAACATTTACATATCAACTTGAAGGAGATGTTAGCAGTCCAATTTGCATTGATGGCTTTCAAGGATCTACTTCACCCAGGACAAGTGTTGATTCAAACAGACAACACAACTGTCATGTGGTACATCAACAAGCAGGGGGGAACACATTCGTACCCTCTTTGCAGGCAAGCTATGATTTTGTGGGAGACTGCTCTCAGTTTGCACCTCACTCTTCAGGCAAGGTTTCTGCCAGGAGCACATAACTCCTTAGCAGATGTTTTGAGCAGACAGATGGTGGATCCCCACGAGTGGAAGTTGGATCCTCATGTATTTCGACAGTTGACAGTGATATGGGGGACTCCAGACATAGATCTGTTTGCTTCTCCACTAAATTTCCAGTTGCCAAAGTTTTGCACAAAGATGTTTCATCCGACAGCTTGGAAGGTGGATGCTCTATCATTCAGTTTGAGCAATCTTCACGTTTATGCCTTTCCTCCTCTGCCTCTCCTTCCCAAGGTGCTCTTGAAGGTCAGACAAGACAAGCCCTCCATGATTCTAGTAGCTCCGGATTGGCCTCGACAGCACTGGTACCCTCTGCTGAGGAGTTTAGTACGGGAGCCTCCTTGGCCTTTGCCTTCAATTCCACACCTTTTGTCTCAGGCAGGCAATCATTTCCTCAATGTCAGGATTCAGTCCCTGCATCTAACAGCCTGGCATATTCTGTTCTAGAACCTGGAGGGGCGCAGCTTCCTCAACAAGTTTTGAATGTTATTTTGGAGGCTAGAAGGCCTAGTACAAGGAAAGTTTATGCTGATAAATGGAGGAGATTTTTTATTTGGAGCAAAGCAAAGAGCTTTGATGTTTCCAGGCCTGATTTGAGTGTTTCTCTTCAATATCTTACAGAATTATTAGACAAGGGTTTGTCTTTCTCCTCTGTAAAAGTTCATGCTGCAGCCATTTCTGCTCACTATGACTGTGACCCACCATTATTCTCTCATCCTTTGTTTAAGCAATTCCTTAGAGGGCAAAGAACATAAGACCCCGTAGAGCTCCTACTCATTCCTGGGATCTCAATTTTGTGTTGGAAAAACTTACTTTACCTCCTTTTGAACCTGCAGCTACGTCTGAGTTAAAGTTTTTGTCTTGGAAGACTGCTTTTTTGTTGGCCATCACGTCTGCTAGAAGGGTATCTGAATTACAGGCTCTAATGGCAGTTGAACCCTTCCTGATTTTTCATAAGGATAGGGTATCTCTGCGTACTAACCCAACTTTTATGCCTAAAGTGGTTTCAAATGTGGCCTTGAACCAATCTATTCATTTGCCTACTTTTTATGCTGAACCCCAAAATAAAGGGGAGAAAATTTTGCACACTTTGGATATTCACAGGCAGTTGCGTTATTATTTGAGCAGGACTAAAGGGTTCAGACAGTCTCAACAGTTATTTGTTTCTTTTGCTTTGGGTTCTCAGGGGAAACCTGTTTCAAAACAAACTATTTCTAAATGGATTGGCCATTGTATTGCTTTTTGTTATTCTCATCATGGTAAGGAGATTCCGGCTGGAATCAGACCTCATTCCACTAGGGCTACTGCCACTTCTACTGCTTTTTTAAGGGGTGTAGCTACTAAAGATATTTTGGAAGCAGCTACTTGGAGTTCAGTGCACACTTTTTCTAAACATTACCATCTCCCTCTTTATTCCAAATCTAGGGCTGGGTTTGCCACTGCAGTCTTACAGGGCATATTAGCAGCTCCCAATGCTTTATGATTTTGCCAACCTCCCTTTACCTTTGCTTTGGGATTCTACCCACAGGTTATGACTGCAGCAATGTGAGATGAAGAACATAGTACAGTTTTGTACCTACCATAAATGTAGATGTTCGAAGATCCACATTGCTGCAGTCCAATTTACCCTCCCTCTGTAGTTTGGAGTGGTTGTATGGTTTGGGTCGTAGATGTTGTTTGTACATGGGTTTTGGAGGTTTTTCTATTTTTGGCTGTGGCCTTTCTTTTTAGGGCCTTCTGACATCTGGGGCAAGAAAAGACTGAGGATATGACGTCGGTCATGTGCTTTAATACCATGACGCACTGACGTCAGATCTGAGCGCCCATGACCGACGCCAGCCTAATACTTTGGTATTCGGGCCGACCGAGGACAGCGGACTACCCACAGGTTATGACTGCAGCAATGTGGATCTTCGAACATCTATATTTATGGTAGGTACAAAACTGTACTTTCTCGTAGATGCTATGGTGGTGGCTTCTGCCACACAGCAGGACGTGGCAGAGGCTTCAACGTCTATCCACCCTCCTAATAAGGATTCCAGGAGCATGGATAGGTACGGGAAGCGTACCCTGTCTTCAACGGCCTTTACCTTACGGTCGCTGAACTATTTATGTCATTTTACCAGGCTCCAAAGGGACCTCCTTAAAGAGCTAAGTGACTCCCTCACTGGTAATCTACCTGAGGCGCTAGCCCCTACTGTTGGTGCCCAGATGACTACCTTGTTCTCCATCGTAAACTCGTCCATGAGGCTCATTTAGGTATCGGCCGCGAAGGCGAGTAGCTGGGAACAGGCGTTGCCCTCAGGAGACACGCCTGGTTACGCTTGTGTTCATTTGCGGAGGCCTTCAAGTCTTCCTTCGCCGCCCCCTTTGATGGGTCATCTTTGTTTGGACCCAAGGTGAAGGACACACTAACTCGGTGCGAGCAGGAGGGCAAGACCTTGACTGCTGTTGGGGCCCGCTTTTCCGCTCCTTCTAGGCCTTACCCCAAGGTCCAGAGAGGAGGGAAAATGTGGTTCAGAAAATCTCAGAGGTCTTTCCCTACTCCACCCAGTGATTCCCCCTCCAGAGGCAGGGGGGGGGGGATTCAGGAAGACGCCGCCCCAGAGGCAGCAGAGGCCCCCGTAATTCTGGAGACCGCGATTCCTTTCGTGGTTCTTCCTACAATCAGCGTCCCTGAGTTGTTGCCCGACTGTGCAGCTCCGAGCCAGTCGGGGTCGCTTTATGAGCACCCACAAGCTTGGGAATCTATAACAAGCGATCAGTGGGTGCTTGGATTACCGGAGGCTATCTCATCCCCTTCAACAAGCCCCCCCTTTCCTTGAGGGTAATCCCGGACGTGCCACCCAGTCAGCGGGATCAGGCAGCAATAGAGATTTCAAAGCTGCTAGAAAAAGGAGCCATCCAGCCTGTCCCCACCGACCAGATCGGATCAGGAACTTACTCAAGATTATTTTTGGTGCTAAAAAAGACAGGGGACTTCAGGCCCATTTTGGACCTCAGTTCATTGAATCGTTTTGTGGAAAAGTCCAAATTCCGAATGGTCACCCTTCAATCCATTCTTCCACTGCTGGAGAAGGATGCATGGATGTGCTCCATAGATCTCCAGGACGCTTACTATCACATTCTGATAGCTCAAGAGTCCAGGAGACACTTACGCTTCCGCCTCGGAGTCAGTCATTTCCAATTCGAGCACTGCCCTTTGGTCTCACCACAGCCCCCAGGGTGTTCACCAAGTGTCTGGCAGTGGTGACTGCTCACCTGAGGAGTCTAGGATTCCAAGTGTTTCCATATCTGGATGACTGGCTCCTTACTGCCACCTCCGAGCATCTACTATTTCAGGCGCTCAACGCCACGTTCACCTTGGGCCGTTTCTTGGGGATTACGTTCAATTGGCAAAAATCTGTACTACAGCCATCTCAGCGTATTACTTTTATAGGCGCAGACTTAGATACAAAAAGGATGCGCGCCTTCTTACCAGCAGCAAGAATTCAGGTTCTGCAAAACCAAGTCAAATCCTGTCTCCCCCTATCAAGAGCTCCGGCCCATCTGATCCTACAACTGTTGGGCTCGATGGCGTCAACTATACTCCTAGTCCCCTTAGCCAGACTTCACATGCAAATTTTGCAATGGCTCCTATCGATTCAATGGTCCTATCAGGAACTCCCCTTGAACCATTTAGTCATGATCACGGAGAGTTGCCGTTGGGATCTGCGTTGGTGGCTCCTCCAATCCAATCTCGACCAGGGGCGACCCTTTATCCCTCAACCCCCTGTTGCCACTGTGACCACGGACGCCTCCCAGGTAGGGTGGGGGGGTCATTACCTGGACAGGTCGGTCCAAGGCACATGGCAAATCCAGGAAACGCATTTGCATATCAATATCCTGGAAATGAGAGCGGTTCTTTTGGTACTTCAAGCTCTCCATCACGCTCTCCCGCAAGGTCCGATTGCTATCCTATCCGACAACATGTCGGTGGTTTGGTATATAAACAAGCAAGGTGGAACCAGGTCTTACCCACTGTGCAGAGAAGCCATGAGACTTTGGCACTGGGCCGTAGCTACCAACCGCTTTCTAATGGCAACGCACATACCGGGGAAATCCAATGTGATTGCGGACAGATTAAGCAGGACCATTCTGTTACCCCACGAGTGGTCCCTCAACCAGAGAGTGGCTGCGAAAATCTTCGCCAAATGGGGCCGCCTGTTTGCCAGCCCCCACAATGCGAAGTGCAGAGAGTTCTTCACGCTGATCCCCTCCCAGGGACAGATTCCCAGGGACGCTCTGACCCACATTTGGCCCCCCCGGTCTTCTTTATGCCTTCCCTCCGGTTCCCCTCCTACCGAGGGTGATACAGAAGGCCATTTACCTGGAGAGCGAGATGATTTTGATTGCCCCGCACTGGCCTCGTCAAGTTTGGTTTCCTTTCCTACAGAGGCATGCGATAGAAGGTCCATGGTTTTTGGACCCAGTGCCGGACCTGTTGACTCATCAGTCAGGACGACTTCACCCGTCTCTCAGGTCATTGAAGTTGGCGGCATGGTTACTCCACTTCCATCCTTAGTCCGAGACAATTCCCTTTCTCTGGAGGTGATCCACATATTGTCTTCTTCTCATAAACCTTCCACTGTCAAACTTTATTCCAGCAAGTGGAAAAGGTTCACCTTCTGGGCTCAGCAACGAGGTATAGACCCCATTACTGCCCCAGTATCGGAGGTTCTGAATTTCTTGGCCTCTCTTTTTCAGTTGGGCTTTTCAGTTTCCACGATTAAGGTTCAGCTAGCAGCTATCTCTAATTTTCATGCTTCTTTTGAACCTTCATTGATGTCTCACAAACTTTGTAAGGCTTTCCTTAAAGGAGCATGGCTCCTTAGGCCTCCAATATCTCACCCTGTCCCCCCTTGGGACCTAAATATGGTTCTTGCTGCCTTAACTGCCCGCCCTTTCGAACCAGCTGCTACCTGCGATTTGAAATTTCTGTCCTGGAAAACGGCCTTTTTAGTGGCCATAACTTCGGCCAGGCGGGTTTCAGAACTTCAAGCTCTTTGTTCTGATCCTCCCTATTTGATTTTTCACAAACATAGAGTGTCCTTGAAATGAAATCCCTCCTTTTTACCAAAGGTAGCTTCTTCTTTCTGTATTCAACAAACTATAGAGCTCCCTGTATTTTTTCCAGAGTTCTCTAATAATGCAGAATATATCTTTCATCAATTGGACGTCCATAGACAACTGCGTTTTTATTTGAATAGAACCGCTCAGACGCGGAAATCAAATCAACTGTTTGTTTCCTTTGCAATAAACAAATTGGGTCAACCAGTAGCTAAAACCTCCATAGCTAAATGGATTAAAGATTGTATCTCTTTCATTTATTCACAGGTTAACAAAGAGCTTCCCTTTCCAGTCAAGGCTCATAATACCAGGGCAATAGCTACTTCTGTAGCTTTTCACTCCAAATTATCAATAGATGATATTTGTGCTGCGGCTACCTGGACTTCTCCACACACTTTCATTTCTCATTACAAATTGGATGTGGTGTCTCGAGGCAGGGCTTCCTTTGGTTCCACAGTTCTCAGGAGTGTTTTCCAATGAGCCACCTGGGATTTAGGTGCTAGGGACGCTGTCCCATCAGTTATGAATGTAGGCGAGATAGGATCCCATTACATCTTTTAGTTATGTACTTACCATAACTTCGGATGTATGGGATCCATCTCGCACATTCATACTGCACTCCACCCTCCTTCCTCCTTCCATTGGGATTTAGAGGAGATGTAGTTCCATTTGGAGATCTTCTCTTGAAGAACTTTAGTTGGTTGTAGTGACTACTATTTTTTCTGTGATTGCATGTATGTATGAAAGCGAACAAATAAGATCTGGGGAAGCAGGTGTAGTGCATCTTGGGATAGGGAGTAGCCCAGCCAATAAGAGACTTCGTTCTAGTGAACTAGTTGGCCGAGTCGGAGCCGATCAGTTATGAATGTAGGCGAGATGGATCCCATACATCCGAAGTTATGGTAAGTACATAACTAAAAGGTCTATATGTCACCCTTTTAGTCAAAGGGTCCTGCAGGAGCACAAAGACAAATTAATCCTTCGGGGATTATTGAAGCCTCAGGATTCTCAGGCTAAACGTGCTCAGCCAGTGAAATCCCCTAAGTCTGTCAAGCCGTCGGCTCCACCTTCGGAGCCGACTCCTTTACTTGACCAACCAAGTATGTCAGTGCCGGCTGGCACCGACAAGGCAACTCCTCCGTCGGCTCCATCTGCTATTTTGAGCCGTCTCGGAGCCATAAGAGACTGAGGTCTCCGTCCTTGGAGCCCATCCACTCGGCACCTCAGTCACCCTTGTTACAGAGTGAACGTAGCCATCATTCTTCCCACTTCTCTCGATCCTCTAGATTATCGGATCATGATGTGGAGAGAGCAGTAAGTAGACTGCTTAAGTCACAGGCCTGGGCAAAATTACTGTCCAGCCCAACTCAGCAGGTATCGGCTCCAACTGCCTCTATTTCCATTCGTCCTCCAACTACATTTAGCTCGGAGCCGGAGACCATAGATCTGCAGGTAGTAGAACCGTTGGCGCCGATCATCATCTCTCCTTTGGTTCCAACGTCAGTTCCGATTACCTTGATTGTACCTTCTATCGAGGGATCTGGGCGCTGGGGCTCTCCCGTCAGCTCCGAGGGGGGGTAGTGGCATCGGACCCTTGTCCGACCCCGTTCTCCCCCTCGGAGCTTTGGCACAGGTGAGCTCGGCTCCAACATCGGCCTTGGAGCCATCACCTTCGACGCCGAGAAGGACTGCTGTCTCTTCGGAGCCAGAGCTTTCTCTGCCTAGAGGTCAGGACACCTTCGAGGTCATGCGGAGTGTGCTGTCCCCCGAAACAGCTCTGCTGCCAGCTCCATCGGCTCTGCCCCCCGTGGTGTCTGTTCCAACCTCTACTCCTCCTTCAGACCCCAAGCGTAGGGAACTTATGCCCCAGGACACCCCATTGGGTGATCCCTCTTCTTCCGAAGCCTCCCCTGATCACTGGGAAGAACCTCTCCGGAAGAAGAAGTACAAGAGGAAGCACATAGACTCCCCTGAGTCTGTCACCTCAGATACAGACATGGATGAATCGGAAGGGTCCCCAAGGTCCCCCTCTGAAGATGTTTCCTTTTCAGACATTCTTGAAATGCTTAGACAGAGGGGGGACTGGACTTCCCTAGCCCCTACTGAGGACGAGTCTGTATACCTGGATGCATTTGGTTCCTGACCTTCCACCTCCTGGGTATCTCCTTCTTTCGATCCACTCATGTCTGTAGTGGCTCGAAAGGCTTGGTCAGCTCCAGATTCTGTGGAACCTACTCCGAGGAGACCAAACAAATTTATTACAGCCCCCCAGGACAAACAATTTCTCTCCAAAGGTGTGCCCGTTGATGCCATGGTGGTAGCAGCAGCCACCAAGAAAAAGTTAGCAGAAACCTCTTCATCTGTTCATCCTCCAAACAAAGAGTCTTTGGACGATGGACAGATATGAAAAGCGAATGTTTCCTTCAACGACCTTCTCAATGAGGTCCCTGAACTATCTATGCCATTTTACACGTCTTCAAAGGAATCTCCTAAAAGAGCTTGGAGATACCCTTCAAAATCCTACAGCTGAGGGAGTACCAGCCAAATTAGCTTCTCAGCTTGTGACTCTTAATTCCATAGTCAACTCCTCCATGAGGCTGATTTCCTATGCAGCCGATGGAGCGAGCAGAGCCACAGGGACAGGTGTGGCTCTCAGGAGACATGCTTGGATGCAGCTGTGTCAGTTTTGTGGAACCTTTTCGAGCATCTTTCACTAATACTCCCTTTGATGTCTCCTTTCTCTTTGGGCCTCAGGTGAAAGACACGTTGACCAGGTGTGAGCAGGAAGGCAAGACTCTGTCTGCCGTGGGAGTCTGTTTTTCCACCCCTTCCAGACCTTATCCCAAGAGTCAGAAGAACGGAAAGATGTGGTCCCGAATATCCCAGGGACCCTTGCCTGACACACGTGTTGATTTTTCCCCCGGGGCAGAGGGGGAACAACAATAACAGATGCCGCCCTTGTGGCAGAGGGGGACTGCAAAACCAGGGTGACAGAGAACCGCAAAACCAGGGTGACAGAGAAACCTTCACTGCCAAGCCCCTACAGCATCCCTGATGGCTTGCCGGACTGCTCACCTCTGGAGGCAGTCTGGGGAAGACTTTCGCTGTACCCAAAAGCCTGGCAAAATATAACAAGAGACAGATGAGTACTATCCATTATATCCAGAGGTTACAAAATTCCCTTCCATAAATCCCCCATAGAATCAAAAAAGTCCATCCCAGATGTCCCACCCAATCTAAGGGATCAAGCAATCACAGAAGTTTCAAAACTGCTCAAAAAAGAGCCATTCAAGAAGTCCCCGCAGACCAACTAGGATTCTGAACTTACTCAAGATTCTTTTTAGTACCAAAAAAGACAGGGGACTGGAGACCAATACTGGATCTCAGCAGATTGAACAAATCTGTACAAAAAGAAAAGTTCCGGATGGTGACACTGCAGTCCATTTTCCCTTTTCTGGGTCAGGACAATTGGATGTGCTTGATAGATCTTCAGGACGCATACTACCATATCAAGATGGACAGACGCTCCAGGAGATTTCTTCGCTTCCGGGTAGGGCCAGTCATTACCAGTTCAGAGCTCTGCCCTTTGGTCTCACCTCAGCCCCCAGGGTGTTCACCAGGTGTATGGCAGTAGTCACTGCTCATCTGTGGCATCAAGGATTCCAGGTGTTTCCCTATCTAGCCAACTGGCTCCTGACTGCTACTATGCCACCAGGCATCAACTCTTAGAGGCACGGGATTATACAATCACATCATGCATTCAACTAGGCATTACAGTAAATTTAAAAAAATCTGCCTTGTTGCCCTGTCAGTCTGTCATATACATAGGAGCAGAATTAAACACAAAAGAAATGTTTGCAAGATTACCACAGGAAAAGAGTTTCCACTATTCGTCAACAAGTCTTAATTCTAAAGCAGAGCAAAAGGATTCAAGTCAGATATGTCCTCCAAGCTCTAGGCTCCATGGCAGCTGCCATTCTTCTTGTCCCATTAGCACGTTTCCACATGAAAATCCTTCAGAGGCTTCTTTTCACGCAGTGGTCTTTCCAGGAGCTACCCATGTCTCACATAATCCTGATCACAGAAACATGAAAAAGGCACCTTTCTTGTTGGATGGTCTCCCCACTAGTAATTCAGGGCAGACCTTTCATACAACCCCCTCCGGTAGCCACAGTGACCACGGACGCCTCCCTGATAGGGTGGGGGTGGGCATTATCTAGGCAGGACAGTCCAAGGCACTTGGCAACTTCGCAAGTACCATCTGCATATCAATGTCCCAGAAATGAGAGCTGTGCTCCTAGCGTTGCAAGCCCTTCAAGACTCTCTTCCTTCCGGGACCATTGCAGTCCAAACGGACAACATGACAGTGGTGTGGTACATCAACAAACAGGGCTGGACCAGGTCTTACCCCTTGTGTCGAGAAGCACTCAGACTGTGGCAATGGGCGATTTCCTCCCAACGTTTTCTGATAGCAACACACATCCCTGGGAAATCCAACGTCATAGCGGACAGGCTCAGCAGAGCTATCCTCATGCCTCACGAGTGGTTTCTGAATCAGGAAATTGTGGATCTTATCTTCCGCAAATGGGGACAGCCTTGCTGCAGTCTATTCGCCACTCCTCTCAACAACAAATGCAGCAGCTACTTCTCCCTACTTCCTCTTCCAGGTCATATACCCAGAGATGCTCTAGTTCACGACTGGCCTAAGGGACTCCTTTACACTTTTCCCCCTTTTCTCCCAATACCAAGACTCATACAGAAAGTAAAATTGTTGGGTTGCAAAATGATCCTCATTGCCCCATATTGGCCTCAACAGATATGGTTCCCGTTCCTGCACCTCCACCTTCTGGATCAACCGTGGATTTTGGACCCGGTTCCAGATCTTGTGATTCATGAGTCAGGTAGGTTGCACCAATCCCTTCAAACTGTCCAGCTCACAGCTTGGTTACTCCACTTCCAACCTTAGCCAGGCTTTCCAGTATCTCCCCAGCTGTCCGTGATATTGTTTCCTCACATAAGTCTACTACGAGGAAAACGTGTGCTAGTAAATGGAAACTGTTTTCTTACTGGGCAGAATCTAGAAATTTGGATCCTTTCTCAGCCCCAGTCCATAAAATTCTTGAATTTCTAGCACAACTTTTTCAGTCTGGTGCGGCGTCCGCTACCATTAGAGTACAGCTAACTGCTATTTCTAATTTTCATATCGGTATGTTTAATTCTAGCATAATGTCTCATAAGCTCTGCAAGGCCTTTGTGAGAGGAACATCTCTTCTTAGACCCCCAGTTAGAGATCCTCCTCCTCCTTGGGATCTCAGTTTAGTTTTAGCTTCCTTAATTTTGCCTCCCTTTCAACCGGCAGCATCATGCTCCTTAAAATTTCTTTCTTGGAAGACACTTTTTCTTGTTGCTATCACTTCAGCTAGACGACTTAGAACTTCAAGCACTATGTGTTTGTCCTCCTTACCTGGTGTTTCACAAGGACAGAGTTTCTCTGAGGACCAATCCATCCTTTATTCCTAAAGTCTGCTCAGGGAACAATTTAAATCAATTCATGGATCTCCCAGTTTTCTTGACCAATCACAGCAACAAGGCAGAATACAAGCTCCACCAATTGGATGTGCACAGAAAATTGCGTTTTTACCTCCATAGAACTAAGGGACTAAGAAAGTCAGACCAGTTATTTCTTTCTTATACTTTCAACAAACAAGGCCTTCCAGTTTCTAAGGTGACCTTATCCAGATAGTTATCTGATACTATTGCCTTTATTTATCAGTTACGAAATAAAGAGCTACCAGCTAAACTAAAAGGTCATTCTACTAGAGCATTAGCCATCTCTTTAGCCTTTCAGTCTAGGTTGCCCATAGGCTCAATCTGTGCAGCTGCCACTTGGGCAAACCCTCATACTTTTATCTCTCATTACAAGGTGGATATGGTCTCCCGGAGCAGAGCTTTCTTTGGTTCTACTGTTCTGAAGAGTCTGTTCCAATGAGCCACCGGGGATTTTAGGTGCTAGGGACGCTGTCCCAAACAGTAAGAATGAAGGCGAGATGGACAACTTATCATAAAGAAGTTATGTACCTACCATAACGTTTCATGTTAGTTGTCGTCATCTCGCCTTCCTTCTTGCGTCCCTCCCTCCTTCCTCCTTCCTAGAGGATTGAGAGGAGTTCCTTTTGTTTTCACTGGCTGAGTATGTTTTATTACTTCACATGCCGGGTAATTTATGACTCTTTCATTGTCTAGGTGTATTGGACAACCAGTTTTTAGGTAACTGGTTCCTCTACTTATGTCTAGTGTGCGCTGTCACAAACGAGATCTGGGTAGCTGACGCTGGGCATTCTGGGATAAGGGGTAGCCTCGAGCCAGTAAACAGCTCTCTAGCTATAGAAGATGGCCGAGAAGGAAGGTGAGATGACAACAAATAGCATGGAACTTTATGGTAGGTACATAACTTCTTTTTTCATCAACTTGATGTTCACAGACAGTTAAGGTTCTACCTACATAGAACCAAGGAGCTTAGAAGATCAGACCAATTGTTCGTATCTTTTCTGAGTCAAGAAAAGGCATGCCAGTCTCTAAGATAACTTTATCAAATTGGATTTCAAGCTGTATTTTGTTTATTTACTCTTCCGATGGCAAGGATCTCCCGTTCAAAATTAAGGCTCATTCTACTAGATCAGTATCCACATCTGCTGCTTTTCAAGCCAGAGTCCCATTTGACAATATATGTGCAGCAGCAACTTGGGCTACCACTCATACCTTTATTACTCATTACAAATTGGATTTGGCATCAAGAGGTAGAGCCTCCTTTGGTTCCATGGTTCTTAGGAGTATATTCCCATGAGCCATCCGAGAAAAAGGTGCTAGAGACGCTATCCCATATGTAAGAATGAAGGCGAGATAGGACTACAGAACATAAAGAAGTTATGTACTCACCATAATGTTCCATATTTGTAGTCCATCTCGCCCTTCATTCTTACGAACCCACCCTCCTACCCCCTTCCGTGTATCCTTGGAGGATCTGGAGACAAGATAGTATCTATCTTCTGTAGGGTGTAGACCTTTCATCTTTGTTGTTCCTTGTGGAAATATTTTCTATCACTTTTTTAGACAGCAGCAAACAAGATCTGGGGATTCTTTCTAGTGCACTATGGGATATCTACCTTGCCACGAGCCAAATGAGAGACTTCGAGCTTTGTAACCGGCCAAGTCGGAGCCGAGGATCGGCTCCGAACCCATATTTATGAATGAAGGGCAAGATGGACTACAAACATGGAATATTATGGTGAGTACATCACTTCTTTTTTTGTTTTCAAAGTATATCTTTAGAACTGTTAAAACTAGTGTTTAGTTTAAATTTCTATAGTATTTTATAGCCTTTGCTTATTAAGGCTTTAGATACTCCCTTTCCCTTTTTCTGGTGTGCCTTTTTACAGTTTAAAAGTATTAATAACAGTATTTAGTAGATTAGATTAATGTGCTTAGTAGAAAATTAGTTGTTTATAGCTATAAGAGTGTGTTACAGTTAATAGTTGGATTCTATTTAGTGTTATAGAGGCAGTTTGTTTTTAGAGCTGCTTATAGCTTAAAATACCAGTGTGTTGTTTGGACTTGTTGAACACTTGTGTGTGACTTTAATAACTTTATTAATAGTTTTTTCTTGTGTGCGTTTAAAAAATTGCTTCTTATGGCTGATCAGGAGAAAGAAAAACTACCCAAGTCTGGTTTTAAAAAATGTCCAAAGTGTGGACAGAAAATGTCTGTGACTGATAGTCATGTCAGTTGTGTTTACTGTTTGGGTGCCCTGCACCTACAAGAGAGTTGTTCTATCTGCTGTTCTTTTAGTAGCAGGGTCCTGCATGAAAGAAAAAGGAAGCTGATTGACAGAGGACTTGTAAAATCATCTTTTTAGGAAGCTTTGGGCGACCATGATAAAGCTGGCAAATCCCTGAAGCCTTCTAAGTCCTCTAAGTCTTCTTCTTCGGAGCATAGAGTTTCGGATCCATCAACATCTAAAAAGACATTGACGTCGACTCCACAGCCTTCGGAGCCGAGCGTCTTAACTTTTTGGAGCTGGTCCCCAGTCCTCGAACCGGTCTCAGAAGTACTTATGTCACCGATCTTAACAATCAGTGGCACCCTCGATCCACTCTTCTCGGTCCTCGATAAGCCTATTTGATTTGGATGTGGCTCGTGTGGTGCAGAAGTTGTTATAGGCACCATTGTTTAAACATTTTTTATCAGCTCCGACCCAAGTGGTTTCGGAACCAAAAACTGTTCCTCCATCTTTTCTTTTTCTCCTCCAAGCCATACCGGTCCTTCGGAGCCAGAGGAGTTGGAGCTGATGATTATGGAGCCTTCAGAGCTGACGTGTGCTCCAATGCCATTGGTTCCAATTACTCGGACCTCCTCTGAGCCAATCTAGGAGTCTAGGAGCCGTCACTTGCCGGTCGAGTCCGGGGAGGATAGTCACATTGATCTTTCGGTTCTGACTTTACCTCTTGGGGCCTCGACTTGGATGAATTTGGCTCCTACCTCTGGATCGGAGCCCACTATTTTGGTGCTGAGGGAATCATCTGTTTCTTGAGATCCAGGGGTTCCTTCCCACCAGAGCAGGGGTGCTTTGGAAGACATAAGGAGAGTAATGTCCCCCAGGACATCCACAACGTCAGGGCCAACTACTTCTTCCCTAAGAGCACCTGTGTCTACTTCTGCCTCACAGATTCCTTTGAAGCATAGAGACCCTGAGCCTCAGGACACCCCATTGGGTGGTCCCTGCTCCTCCGAGACCTCACCAGAAGCTCCCACTGATGAGGTTCCCAGGAAGCGAATTTGCAAGAGGAAGCATCTTGACTCCCCTCAGGAGTCTATCACGTCTGACACCGACTTGGATTAATCAGAAGGGTCCCCACTGTCCCCCTCTGAAGATATCTCATTTGCAGATATCTTGGAAATCCTAAAGCAGAGGGGTGGCTGGAAGCCCACCAACCCTACTGAGGATGAGTCGGTCCTCCTGAAAGCTTTTGGGTCTCAGCCCTCCACCTCTTGGGTGTCTGCGCCATTTAATGAGCTTGTGGAGCTGGTCTCATGAAGGGCGTGGGAGTCTCCAGACACCATGGAGCCTGTCCCAAGGAGGCCCAATAAATTTATTTCTGCCCCTCACGATAAGACCTTTTTTACAAAGGGAGTGCCTGTTGATGCCATGGTGGTGGCGGCAGCCAACAAAAAGGAGATGTCGGAAACTTCTTCATCTGTCCATCCTCCTAACAGAGACTCTAGGATCATGGATAGATATGGGAAGAGCTTGTTTAGTTCAGCAACTTTTGCCATGCGTTCACTGAACTACCTCACACATTTCACAAGACTACAAAGAGACCTCCTAAAAGAGCTTGGAGATAATCTACAGGGTACAGTAGCTGAGAGAGCTACAGACAAGGTTGCATCCCAGCTTGCTACCCTTAATTCCATAGAGAACTCTTCCATGCTTCTGATTTTATATACAGCTGATGGAACGAGAAGGACAGCAGTTACAGGAATTGTTCTTAGGAGACTCTCTTGGATGCGCTTATGTTCATTTGAGGAGCCCTTTAAGTCATCCTTTGTCAACACCCCTTGTGATGGCTCATCTCTTTTTGGGCTCAAAGTTAAGGAAACTCTGACCAGGTGAGAGCAGGAAGGAAAGACTCTGTCTGCCATTGGAGTCCATTTTTCCACCCCTACTAGACCCTACCCCAAGGGTCAAAAGGGAGGAAAGATGTGGTTCCAAAATGCCCAAGGAGCCTTTCTGGACACACGTGGTGAACCCCCCTCCAGGGGCAGAGGACGGAGCAATAATGGAAGATGCCTCCCTCGCGGCTTAGGAGAGCCACAAAATCAGGGCGACAGAGACCTCTTCTTTGGGAAGCCCTAGGCCCGACTATCTTACTCTGGAGGCAGTCAAGGGTTGCTTATCTTTGCATCCAGGCGCCTGGCTAAAAATATCAAATGACAGCTGGGTACAAAGCATAATTTCCATAGGATATTTTATTCCCTTTGCCACTCCTACCCTCTTGATAACAAAAATCTCGGATGTTTCACCCAGTTACAGGGAACAAGCAGCAGTAGAGGTCCAAAGGTTGCTACAAAAAAGAGTCATCCAACCAGTCCCAGCAGACCAGATAAGATCCGGAACTTACGCAAGATTCTTTTTAGTTCCAAAAAAGGCAGGGGACTGGAGACCTATTTTGGACCTCAGCAGACTAAACAGATCCGTCAAGAAAGAGAAGTTCCGGATGGTCACGCTACAGTCGATACTTCCCTTCTTAGGGAAAGACAGTTGGATGAGCTTGGTAGATTTCCAGGATGGGTACTACCACATAAAAATGGCCAGACCATCCAGGGATCATCAGCACTTTTGGCTGGGAGACGATCACTACCAGTTTCGAGCCCTGCCCTTTGGTCTCACTACAGCCCCCAGAGTGTTCACCAAATGTATGGCAGTGGTCACGGCTCACCTGAGGCATTTGGGATTCCAGGTGTTTCCGTACATAGAAGATTGGCTTCTCTCCGCCAGGCATCAGCTTGTACAATTCAGGGACACCACACTTACTCTTTGCATTCAACTCGGGATTATCATAAACTCAGAAAAATCTGCCTTGTCGCCATTGCAACATATCATTTTTATCGTAGCAAATTTGGACACCACCACCACCACTTTAAAATTTCCTTTAGAAAGGATATCAGTACTTTGTCAGCAAATTCTAAATGTCATTTCCAGAGACAAGGTGCCAACCTCAGAAGTGCCAAAATTGTTAGGTATGATGGCAGCTGCAGTAATAGCAATTCCATTGTGTTGTATGCACATGCAGATTCTACAATGGCTTTTTTTCACGCAATGGTCTTATCAAGAGCTCCCAGTGTCACATCTCATTATTCTAACAAACACATGCAAAAAGGATCTTCGTTGGTGGTTGACCTCTCTCCGAGTAACGATAGGTCGTCCTTTTATCCTACTCTCACCAACGGCCACGGTGACCACGGATGCTTCCCTGATCGGTTGGGGGAGCATATTCAGGGAAGAACAGCCCAAGGCATATGGACTGAACAAGAGACACATCTGCATATCAATGTCCTGGAGACGAGAGTGGTACCCTTGGCATTGCAGTACTTTCAGGACTCTCTCCCCCTGGGGACAATTGCGATTCAGACAGATAACATGTCGGTGGTCTGGTACTTAAACAAACAAGGAGGAACCAGAACTTATCCCCTTTGTCGGGAGGCAGTAAGAGTATGGCAGTGGGCTACATCCACCCACCCTTTCTGATAGCAACGCACATCCCAGGGAAATCCAACATGATTGCAGACAAACTGAGCAGGGCAATTTTGTTGCCTCACGAGTGGTCCCTCACAAAAGAAATAGCGGAAAGAATATTTTGCAAATGGGGCTAGCCTTGCTGCGATCTCTTTGCATCCTCCATGAAGACAAAATGCAGAAGCTACTTTGCACTGATTCCCCCTCTGGGAGATTCCCCAAGGGATGCACTCGTACGCGATTGGCCTCCGGGTCTCCTTTATGCTTTCCCACCAATTCCCCTGATACCCAAAGTATTACAGAAAGTCAAACCCCTGGGAAGGACCATCATTCTAATAGCCCCTCTTTGTCCTCGTCTGATTTGGTTCTACTTCCTTCGACCTCATCTGTTGGAAGACCCTTGGATTCTAGATCCAGTTCCGGACCGTCTAATGCACTCATCGGGGGCTGTTCATCCCTCCCTTCAGTCCCTAAAATTGACAGCTTGACTGCTCCAATTCCCAACATAGCCGGGTTCCATAACCTCTCAAACAAAATGCAACATATCTTAATATCGTCTCATAAATCCTCTACTAGGAAGTTGTACCTCAGTAAATGGAAGAGATTTTCCATATGGGCTTCTCAGAATAACATTGACCCTTACCAACCCTGTATTTCCTCTATATTAGAATTTTTGACTATGCTTTTCAACAAAGGGGCGGCGGCAGCTACAATTTGTTTGCAGCTTGCTACCATCTCTTATTTTTATCTCGGTACTAAAGGCTTAAACATAATATCACACAAGCTATCCAAAGCCTTTCTCAAAGGGACTTTCCATATTAGACCACCAATTAAATCCCCTTATACCCCCTGGAACCTAAATTTTATGCTCTCACACATTATTCTCCCACTGTTTGAGCCATCTTCTTCATGCAATTTGAAATTTTTGTCTTGGAAAACTATCTTTTTAGTAGCCATCAGGTCTGCTCGAAGAGTCTCAGAACTACAAGTCTTGTCCATAAAACCTCCGTATTTGGTTTTTCATGCTGACAGAGTTTCAGTGCGAACAAATCCTTCATTCTTACCTAAAGTTTGTACTGAAGCTAACCTTAACCAAACTATAGATTTACTAGTGTTTTTCCCTAAACACACCAACAATTTGGAGTATATGCTGCACAAACTTGTTCACAGACAACTCAGATTTTACCTGGATAGAAGCAACGAATTCAGAAGATCTGAACAACTTTTTGTTTCCTTTTCAGATTCTAGAAAAGGTATGCCTGTGGTAAAAACAACTCTATCAAAATGGTTATCTGATTGTATCACTTTCACTTACTCAGCTGCCAATTTACCTCTACAACACAAAATTAAGGCTCATTCAACCAGAGCTGTGTCCACATCTTCTGCATTTTCAGCTAGGCTACCAATGGACAACATTTGTGCAGCAGCCACTTGGTCAAAACCTCATATCTTTATCACTTATTACAAAGTCGATATGGCCTCCAGGGACAGGACCTCTTTTGGTTCTACTGTCCTGAGAAACATACTCCCGTGAGCCACCCGAGAAAGATGGTGCTTGGGACACTACCCATCTGTAAGAATGAACGACGAGATAGAACTTCACATAAAGAAGTTATGTACTCACCTTAAAGTTCCATGTGAGTTGTTCATCTCGCCTTCATTCGTACTTCCCACCCTCCTACCCCTTCCAGGTTTTTTCGAGGACTGAGATTCATGTTTTATCATGGTTGATTTGTCTTTCTTATGGTTTTTACTTTAAAAAGTGACAGAATGGCATATGGTATTATTAGAGGCAGCAAACATGATCTGAGGTAACTCAAGGTGCATCATGGGGTAAGGACTTGGCCTCAAGCTGTCTGAAGACCTTGAGCTTAGTAGTTGGCAGACTCAGAGCTGAGGATCAGCTCCGAACCCATCTGTAAGAATGAAGGTGAGATGAACAACTCACATGGAACGTTATGGTGAGTACATAACTTTTTTTTATGCCTTGTAATGCTTCAGTCAATGCAAAATAGTAGTTTATGCCAAAACACAGTAATTTGCCAAAAAACATGCAGTCACCTTGCTTTATGTATGATTAATGTGCCCTTTTTTGCACTTTATTATATTTGTATTGCTTGTTTAATCTCTTTTCATGCCATTATACTTTTCTTGTGCTTGTTTTACTCTAAACATGCTCGTTTTACTTTAAACATTCTTGTTTTACAATTCTGAGGTAATTCCAAACCCCTTAGGTGCTTTTCTGATAATCGTTTTATCAAATATCTTAATTTCAAACATTTCGTTTTGTGCCTTGCTTAATAATGTGTTCTGTGCCCTCATAATGCAGCGTTTTATCTCTTTTAATAAATAAATCATTCATGCAAGTTTTCATTACCTTTAATTTATTTATGGCCCTTTTTTGTACTCGGTTCACTTAGTTTACCTTCATTGTTAACTTTGCACCTCATAGCTCTGAAAAGCAGTCTCTGGAATCCCACTTCTGACACCACGTCACTCATCTGGTCAGGATAATACAGACGAACATCTGTGGGTTCTGTTCAAGCCGTTTTATTATGAACAGACAAATCAAGATTGAGGCTTAATAACTTTAACTTAGATAAACTTATAAACAAACTAGCTATCATACTTATACATGTTCACTCTCTGTCTGCACTCTCAAAATGACACTGGAATTACCATGTGCTTGCTGTTTATATGCATGTGCTGTCCTTGGAAATGCTTCTTAACTCTTTCACTCCAGTGGAGCTGAGTGTGTTTGCACTGTAACTTCCAATGGGTGGAGCCTAAGCCTTTTGACAGAATCAAATTATGTCCTCAGATTCATAGGTTGGTACTAGGCTATCGGCCCTAGGGCCTGTACAAGCCTAGCTATAACAATTACTTGGCTATTTCTTCCCAGAATATTTACTTCCCTGGTCCCATGTCTAGCAAGGTGACTGACGTGATCCCCGGGGTGAATTTCCTATCTCCCAACCAACCGTCAAGGTTCCTTTTGAAGAGGGCCAAAGCGGCACTCAGCTTGACATGTATAGGCAGTCTGTTCCAGAGTATGGGGAGTCTCTGGGTCAGGAACCTATCTCTCCAGCATGTTTTGTTCATTGTTATGACCACATTTAGATCCCTGGAGCGTGTGGCTCTGAGGGATTGGGATTTTTTTAAGTGTAGCATGTCCAACAGCACTGGGTTTGACATGGCCTTGTATGTTAAGCAGAGATCGCCTCTGAGTAGGCGATATGCGACAGAGTATAGCTGGAGTTTTTTTAGACTGTCAGCGTAGGGCATCTGCTTTAGGCCTGTGATTCTTTTAGTGAGGTATTTCTGTGGACTTTCTAGTTGTTGCAGATGTCTTGTGAGGTACATACCAAACTGGGTGTTGTACTCTATAATGGGTCTAATGAGGGATGAGTACAGTGGGCCAATGACCTCCTTTTTTCTGGATGAAAAGCCCTTAGTAATGAGGTGTGCCACATAGAAGTATTTCCTGACTGTTGCGGCTATGTGGTTATCGAAGGTGAGACCACTGTCCACCTGTGTCCCTAAGTCCCTTATCACACTTTCGGTGTTTAGTGTACTGCCACTTATGTGGTAATTCATGCGTAAATGTTTTTTCTCAAAGGGGATAACTGTTCATTTCTTGGTATTGAGCTTGAACCCATGGCTCTGGCACCAAGCATCTGTTTCTGTAAGGCCCTTTTGTAGAATATCCACATCATTTTGGGATTCAATAATGGCTCCCAGTTTGCAGTCATCTGCGAACTTTGTTAGCCAGAGTCCCTTAGTGCTGGCCTGTACTTCAGAGAAGTAGATGCCAGACAAGAGCGGTCCCAGGACTGAACCCTGAGGTACTCCACTTGTCACTTGTCTGGAGCTGGATTTTGAGTCGGCTACTTTTAGTGTGTGGGTTCTGTCAGTAAGCCAGTTGCCAACCCATCGAGTGACGTAGGGATTAATTCCCAGCTTAGTAAGTTTATCTATGATTCCAGAGTGGGGGATGGTGTCAAAGGCCTTAGCGAGGTCCAGATATGCTGTGTGGTATGCCTTACCCTCGTCCACAGCTCTGCAGACTGATTCGAAGAAGTCGATCAGTTTGAGAAGACAAGATCGGCCCTTTATGAAACCAAACTGCGTGGGGTCCAGTGTTTGAAGGTTGCCAATGTCTTTGTTTATAAGTTCCGTGATAATGCGTTCCATGGCTTTGCAGATCAGGCTTGTCAGACTGATGGGATGATAGTTCCCAGGATCCATGGTGGATCCCCCACTTGTGGAGTGGAATAACTGTAGCTGTGTGCCATTCATTGGGCATGAAGCCTGAGGTGAGGCTATGATTAAACATGACGCTTAGGTGAGGTGCCAATTAATTTTGTAGTTCATGTAGTACACAGCCCGGGATGTCGTCTGGTCCCATGGATGTTGTATGCTTAGTTCTGGAGAGTGCGTTTTTTACCTGTGTGGTCATGAGTACCGGAATTTGGCAATCTTTTGGTATTGAGATGGGTTCCTTAGGGGGTGAGAGGGGGGTGAAGCTGGCACTGAATCGATCTTCCAGGATATTGTTAATATCCTTGGGATCAGTATATATAATGCCATTCTGTTGTAGCTCAGAGCAGATCTGAGCATTGCCTTTTAGATTCTTGACATAACTATAGAATGCCTTGTGGTTGTCCTTGGAATCTTTGGCAATTTTTTTTCGTAACTAGCTTTGGAGGATTTTATGAGGGATCTCAGCTTCTTACTGAGGCTTGTAAGGGAGTTTTTTGCATCCTGGGATTTTCCTCTTTTTTGCAACAGTTTCTTCCTTCTGTTGTATAGTTTATTGGCAGCGGACCACCAGATTGGGTTCCTTTTTTTGGAGGAGACTGTCTTGGTTCTGTTTGGAGTGGCATGATTCATGCATGAGTGGATGTGCTCGTACAGTGCCTTAGTGTAGGAGTCAGCAGTCGAACATTCATTCCCGTGTGCATGGTGCTCATAGCTCTAGAACCATAGAAATTATGAAAGAAGTATAAATGCCAAACTCTTCAGCACAAACTATTTTTATAGTGGTAGTGTCTTTTAGATTCTAGGTTTTAAACAGAATTTTACAAGTCACAATAAACGTGGTAACTATTATATTTGTAATATTTTGTAAACAACTTACAATATCTCAGCAACCACTCAAGTTGCACTCATAATGTCAGCAGCATTTTATTCATCTAACTAAGAGACTTCATATGAAGCTAATGATATTGTTGAAATATTTTGAAAAATGCAAAAATTATGTCTATATAAATTAATATCTTAAAAACAACAGTTAATATCTCTTTACCTGCACTAGACAGAGGTCAAATATTAATGCAGTTGAGTTTGCTGTTGTGCAAGCTTTAAGATTAAATCTTTTAAAACCTTGTACGTAGCATGGTTTTGGAATTATTCATGCAAATATGAGCAAGCAATATTTAATGCCTAGAGGCGTCAGTAGGAGTTAACTGCAGATGCACCTGGAGGCGTTACTCAGATGTAATGAGTTAAAGATACAACACACACATTATTCTACACTATTAATTTAATACAAACACATAAAACTATGTATATGTTCAAATAATGAAATTTAACCCTCCTAATAGGAACAGTTGTCCCAAACTGACAGCTCCACTCTCAGGCTTTAATTGACTTACAATGAAGGATGCCCATGCTAAGACACATGGTGCAGCCAGTGTTGTTCTTACACTAAGTGTTTTCTGTTTTTATCTTATCTTTATTCCTCTCCCAGATGTAGAAAACAACTTGAATGTTTTCAGAAAACATTATCTTTTAGCTATTGAAAGAAAAACATATTTTGTTTTTATTGCCCATGTAATTAGCTTTTCTCCATAGAGACATGAGATACACAGTTGCCGTCAGCTACAAACTTCTCATGTTGTACTGTGAACATTTATTTGCTAAATGAAAACTTTTCATTACATTTAATGTTCTTGTATTTGCTTGCTTCACTTACAACTTGTTAGATCAAGCCAAAGGTCTTAATCCAGTTATGCCCCTATGCAAAAGTAAGGAAAAGCACATCAGTTTTACTTATATCATTTTCTGTGTACCTTTACAACCCCATCCCTAACCTCATCAACCTAAGATTACAGCCTATCTTAAACATGCTTTTGTCCAACCTTTCTTTTCTTTTTACACTGCAGTGCCTATATTTTTTAAAACTAAACAAGAAGTAAGAAAGGAAAAAAGGGTACCTGTTTATTTCAGTATCCCTATTGCACACAAAAATAACTTAAAATGCTTTACTATATAACATGCATTATACATCATGTTTTATAAAAATACTTTTAAGAACAAGAAGTTTTTACTTACATTTACCTCTTTCCTTCCTCATTTGCTTTCTTTAATGTTCTTTCAAACATAAATGGCATTAAGTAGGGCATATGCTTTGGAGTCCCCAACAAGTTTTACAATGTAAAAAAAAGTCTAGGTTTTCTTCTTGCGCCATATTTCACAAATGTGTGATGCTTGTAATCTCACATTTATTTATTCATTTCTGAGTTGCTGGTTTTCTTCCTGTCTCCAGTCTCTGTGTCCTTTCCAACGTATTCCTGGTTCTTCTAGTCAACTCCTGTGCTTTTCTCTGTCTCTCAAGTAATTTCCTTTGGAACAGTGGAAAAGGATTCACTGGAATAGTCTATGAGCTTTATTATTAGAAGAATAAGAAGCAGTCACCTTCTGTTCGATAGCTCACTTTTTTGTTGGATAAACTTGCATTTCCTTCTTAGCATTTTCTTTATCATAAATGACTTTGACTGAAAAAGGAAAAAATATTCTGAAGATACCTGGATACAGGAGCTTGAATCTCACACCTGCTTCTCGACATTCCCTGATTGCTGGAATAAATTTACTCCTCCTCTGTCTGGTGTACTGTGAATAATAATTTTCTACAAACATTCTACTATCTCCAGCTTTCACTACTTTGTCCTTCTGCCACAGTTGTTCAGAATCAACTCATTTTGCTGTTAAGATTGTACCTTTACTATTAGAGGTCTGGCCAGGTTTGAAGCATACACATGATGTGCCCTTTAGATTACCAACTCCTATTGTGGAATATTGTCCAGTTGCTTAGTTGTACTTTCCTAAAATTAATGCAGTTTGTTCCTTTTAGTTTTTCTGGTACAGCAGAAAATCTCAGGTTTTCCCTACATAATTCTTCCATTTTTTTGAAACATCTCTTCTTGTGCAGTCTCATACTTAGCCAGCTTTTTCTTCATTTCCGCCTCTGATTTTTGCAGTTTTATCAGCTCATCTGAATATCTGCTTAAAGTTTCTTTCATTTTTTTCCAGCCTTTTATTTGAGTTGATATACCGCTTATGTGTTTTGTATATTTTAATCAGCTATGAGCATAGTTGACTTATTTTTTTATGTAGATTACCGGAAACCATGTCTTGTGCCAAAACTGGAGCTTGAACTGCTTTTAGCTGAACAGCTGCATGATTCTTCTCAGCCAGTGTTTTCGCCTCACCCTTTGTGGTTGATTTTTCTTTCAGGTTCTCTAAATTTATGCTGGCATACAGGCAGTGCACTTACTAGCCAAAATGACAAATTCACTGGCTGTCTTTTCTGAGTTTGTGTTTTCATACAGGGGAGCGAAAATGAGGCTGTTACTCAGTGTGCATCCATCTTGGAAGATCATTCTCCAGGATCTACTTGACCCTTATCATTAATTCTCCCAGGCTGGGTAAGCTTTGGTTATCATCTCAAATAGCTAACAGCAGTGAGAATGGTGAACACAGTACAGTTATGTAAGCTGCACTTGCCATGACAGTTTATGTTTAAATTCCTTCACTGCTGCAGTAGCTGTACCCACCATTCATCCCCCTTCTACTGTATATAGTTAGATATTGGCATGAAAAGCTGCACACTTACATCTTTTTGGAGTTTCGGGTGACTAAGCTTTCTGTTTTTTTTTGGGCAACAAAGTTTTAAACTTGTCTAGACTCTGACTGCTGCCAGGCAGCAGTCAGTGTGCAAGTGTTGGATGGAGACAGAGCTTTTGATGACTAGCTGGTTGTTGTAGCTTGTGTAGGATACAACCCAAATAGCCAAAGGCTACTGCATCAGTGAAGAATTTAAACATCTACTGTTAAAATGCAGCTTTCAGAACTGTAATTTTTATTGACAGTCAAGTGAATTGTACTTTTAATTAAGAGCTTTGCTTTTATACTTTTATAGAGAAAAGTTGTCTAAACTAATTTAAAAGTACTTTTTCTGAAGTAAATTATTTTTATTTTACTTTTGGGAGTTGGGATAAGCTTAGAAGGTTTTAAAGTGCCTTTTTACAATTTATTTTTGGGCGAGCTTAACTTCTTCCTATTAATCTGTTTTTACTTACTACGGCTGCCAGGCTTCCCCAGGAACAAGTTGCTAAAGTGCCTGAGCTGCAGATGGGTAACTCTAATTTGGCAATTTTAATTTCCTAAGACCAATCATCTTTTTTCTTGGCTTCCTCTGGTGTAGTCTCTATAGCCACCATGGACTCGGTTAGACACATCCACTGTGGTTGTTGAAGAGCCCTTGGCAGGCAAGGAAGAGACACTCTTGTGAGTCCTGGGAGAAAGAGCAGGGAATTAATTTCTGCCTAGCCCATCCCTAGGGCTTTTTTTCTGGCAAAAGTAGGTCTGCTGCTTCAGTAATTTGTATCAAAAAGAAGCAAAAACCTAGACATATCTTTTCCTGTGTCATGTCACTTTGGACAGGAGTGATTTATTGGGCATAGCTCAGGGTTTAATTCAGGCTCTTGTCCCTTCCAGAAATGTATCATTCCCACTCCCTCTGTGGCATTTTGAGCTAGCTGCCAAGGTAACCCAGTGCTGGCCAGTTTTCAGAAGCTCGGAGTTCCCTCTTTTTCTCTTCCTGTGACAGGCAATTAATTGGCTGAGCATATCCTGACGGGGAAGCTTACAGCTGTCATGGGAAGTGAGTGTTCAGTCTTTTTCTGCCATCCAAAGGAGAAATCTCGCTCTCTCTTCACAGGATCCAGTGCTGATTTTTCTGGATTAGTGCTCAGATAAGCCCATTTGGAGACCTTTTCCTCTCATTTTATTATTAAATTTATTATCCTCTTTTTTTATTTTTTATGTTTTCAAAAATAATATTGTATTTCTGTCAGTGTTTACAGTACTTTCTGTGGGAATTATTGCTTGTAATAGTGTTTATTTGGCTTATATCACTAACAAATGCTTGTTTTTACTATTTCTGGGGAAGGTTTCAGTATCTCCCTCAGAAGCACAGTGTGTATGTATTTTTTAGACGCTAAGAGCTTTCTCCTGCAGTCAGAACCACAAATTAATTATGCTTGTCTTACTGTTGCTACCCTGCTTTATTTTCATCTTTTGACAGTAAAATATTAAAGAACTTGGATTTTTTCAGGATTCATACATTATTTTTGTTTGTGTGACTCTGCTCAGTGTGTTTTTAACACACCATGTTAATAACCATGACCATGATTTTACTTCAGATTAAGTTATTTGAAAGTACTGCTGATATTTTATTCTCTCTGACAAGAAGAACTTGTAATTTAAAGTGCTATTAAACATTATTTTATGACAGTTTAATATGGTTAAAGTGTGTGGATCTAATTTTTAACAGTGGTGCTGATGTTGTCAATCTTCATCTATTCTTGACTTGTGTGTTACGGTTCCGATCCTCGAAACCGATCCAGCCGATATGTAGCTTGTGTCAGCCAAAAAAATCTCTCGAGCTGCAAGTCTACCCACAATTCCTCTCTCCTCATTTCCTCAGATCTTGTTTGCCAGTGTTACGACAAGATGCGTCAGCCAGTTCCTCTCTCATAGCTAAGTGAAAATTTTTTTATATACTCTCTCTACCCTTAATAGTTCTATAATTCCTTTTATTCTCTAGTTTAAATTTCTTGGTCTACTCTTGTGAGTGAGTGTTTTTCCCCTTACCTGTGGTATGTTTCCCTCTACCGTTGTTGGTAGTTGTCCCCCCCCCCCTCTATCTTTACCATTGGTAATCTTTCTACCATTGTTGGTAGATTTTCTTCTTGTGGTGTGATTAAATTCCTTTCAATTATTTCTCTCTGCTTCTCCTGCCCTTTTTATTCAGGCCGATGTCAGAAAAAACAAAAAGCTCCACTATGGGCTTCAAACAATGTACAGAGTGTGGCAGAAAAATGCCAAACTGTGATAACCAAGAACATTGTGTGTACTGCTTGGGTGTTTCACACTTGTCTGTTGACTATGCAATCTGCCAGGGTTTCAGCAACAGAACTCTGGCAGAGAGGAAAAACAAGCTCATTCTCAAAGGGCACCTTAAAGCCCCATTCGAAGAAGCCTTTCGAAGGCCAACCAATCTCCTCCGGCCTCTGGATCAAAATCCTCCCGTTAGGTGCTTATGTCTCCTTTGGCAATGACGGTTAAGAAGCAAAGACATGCATTGGAAGGTTCTTCTTCAGAACTGAAGCCTAAAGTTCTGAAGCTTTCAGAAAAGTCTGAATCTTTGGCACCGAGAGCTTTACAGGTGCCATCCATACAGACCACAACAATTACAAAATCATTGACCACTACGGTCTCGATATTGGCACCAACTGTTACTAAGGCCATGGTGGCACTGATATCCCCCACAGTCCTGCAGATGGTGCTGAAGCCTGATATTTCTATCCAACCCAGGGCCATTTATTCTCCCTTCTTAGATCCCTTTGTTGGACAACTCCCTAGCCCTTTCATGGAAAGATCTGAGTCTCCTTCTGGGATGTCCATTCGCTCTACCAGAAGTATCTCGGAAGTGGATATTGTTAGGTTGGTGGATCAGATCCTGACAGCCGGGGGTCTTCCTTCATCTTTTCAGCCTCTTCTTCCGTCTGGTGCAGAGGGTTACATCCCTATGACCCCTTCTTATTCTCCTCCTCTGACCTCCTCACAGGCTTTAGAGCTCTTGACTCAATCTTTGCAGGTACCAATGACTTTGGCACTGACAACCTTCTTGTCTTTGACACCGAGTCTGGGTCTGACACCTTTGGTGCCTGTGGCACCATTGGGTCCTCGGAACCATGTCTTCGCCATTGGGCTGGAGGGGTTTGAGTCGGCACCAAATTTTTCTATGGAGCAAGTCCTGCCTCTTCAGAGAGAAAGAGGAACCCTCCTCGGTTCCAGTTTGTCAGGTGAGTCTCTCGGGGAGGGGTGTGACCCAGATTCCTAGTGTGTCTGTCTCGGTTCCAGGCTCCTAACCCTCCTCAGAGGGTCCTGCCTTTCAAGCCATGGAAAGAGCTTTGGCGTCTGCCTCGTCTTAGGTGTCTCCTTTGTTATTGGTGTCTTTTCCTATGACCCCAGTTCTTTCAGATCTACTGCCAACCTCAACCCCTGGACAGCAAGCCCCAAGGTCTCAAGAATTACCTACTAGAGGCTTCCCCACTTCCGAGTCCTCTTCAGACATTCCCACTGAAGAGTCTCCTCAGAAGAGATTTTGCAAGAGGAAACATCTTGATTCTCTCGAGGAATCCGTCATAGAGGACACAGATTTCGATGAAGGGGAGGGCTCCCCACAGTCACCTCCAGAAGACGTCTCCTTTGGAGACATTCTTGAGATCCTGAAACAGAGGGGTGATTGGAAGCCCAAAGACCCTTCCTCTAACGAATCTTTGTACTTGCAGGCCTTTGGTGCTGTCCAGTCTACCTCCTGGGTGACCCCACCTGCTGATGACCTAATTAAAATGATTGCTCAGCGGGTTTGGAAGGCTCCTGATTCTATAGAATCTGTCCCTCTGGAGACCTGACAAGATTCTTTCTGCTCCTAAAGACCATCCATATTGGGCAAAAGACTTAGTAGTTGATGCCATGGTGGTAGCGGCCGCCAGCAAGAAAGAACTAGCTAAGGAAAGTTCTACTGTCCATCCCCTTAACTGAGAGTCTAGGGGGATGGACATATTGGGGAAGCAATTCTATTCACCCTCGACCTTCTCCATCAGGTCCTTAAATTTCTTGGCACACTTTACTAGACTTCAAAGGGATCTGGTCAAGGAGCTTTCAGATACCTTGGCAGGAGCAGTCACTGAGGGGGTCCAAGAAAAAATGGCCTCCCAGTTAGCTACCCTGGAGTCTATTTCGACTCATTGTTCACGCAGCCGAAGGAGCAGCCAGGTCAGCAAGTTCAGGTGTTGCTATTCGACGACACTCTTGGATGCGCCTATGCAAGTTTGTAGAACCATTGAAATCTTCCTTCATCAATGCTCCCTTTGTCAGATCCTCTTTGTTTGGATCCAAAGTAAAGGAAACTCTGTCCAGGTGTGAAAAAGATGCAAAGACTTTGTCTGCTGTGGGCTTGCATTTTTCCACTCCTCAACGATCCTACTCCAGGAATCAAAGGAGTGATAAAACGTGGTTCCAGAAGCCTTTCCAGCACACACATGGTTCGGACTCCTCTCAGGGCAGAGGGCAGAGTTACAATGGAAAACGCCATCCCAGAGGCAGGGGTGGTCCTCAGAATCAGGGTTCCAAGGAGTCTTTCTCTGGTCAACTTTTACAGTGCTCCTGAAAGGGGGCCCAATTGCTTACCTCTGGAAGCAGTCAGGGGAAGATTTTCCTTGCACCTGAACACCTACAGGTGCATAACCACTGATGACTATGTGCTAAGGATCATTTCCAGAGGTTATATAATCCCCTTCAGTCTTTACCCGAGAACCCCAGCAAGACTCCGCGACATTCCACCCAGTCAAAGAGATCAAGCATCATTAGAAATACAAAAGCTGCTAGGAAAAAGAGTCATCCAAGAAGTCCCACCAGACCAATTAGGATCTGGGTTTTACTCAAGATTCTTTTTAGTGCCAAAGAAAACAGGGGGCTGGACACCAGTTTTGGATCTCAGTATTCTGAACAAATTTGTCCAACATTCAAAATTCTGAATAGCCATGGTTCAGTCAATTCTTCCCTTTTTAGAGGAAGACAATTGGATGTGCTCTGTCAAGATGTGTATTACCACATAAAGGTGGACAAATGCTCAAGAAAGTTTCTCCGCTTCTGGCTAGGAGCCAGTCATTTCCAATTCAGAGTGCTGCCCTTTGATCTCACCACAGCCCCCAGGGTGTTCACCAAATGCATGGCAGCGGTCACAGCACATTTCAGGCTGCACGGATTCCAAGTGTTTCTTTACATAGATGACTGGCTCCTCACCGCTCCCTCCAGGCATCTACTACTACAAACTACGGACTTCATTGTGGAACTATTCCAACAATTGGGCATGACTATCAACCCTGCAAAATATCAACTAACCCCTACTCAGGACATGGAATTCATTAGAGCTCGCCTCAGTACTCTATCTTGTGTGGCATCGCTTCCCCTACACAGGATGCAGAAAATACAGTCGCAGGTTCATCCTCTCCGTTGCTCAAACAAAATACCAGTTCAACAGATTCTGCAGGCATTAGGCTCCATAGCAGCAGTGATCACATTAGTTCCAATGGCAAGATTTCACATGAGACTTCTCCAGTGGTTACTTGCAAATCGATGGTCTATTCTAACCCACCCCATGAATCATTTAGTTTTCATATCCAGCCGATGCAAAAACAACCTAACCTGGTGGATGCAATCCGAGGAGATTCTTCTAGTCTCCCCTTTGTTCCCCCACAGCCCAAGGCCATATAGACCACAGATGCTTCCCATATGGAGTGGGGGGGGCGTTATTCTGGGAAGACAGTCCAAGGCATTTGGTCCCCCTCGGAGGCCAATCTGCATATCAACATTCTAGAGCTAAGGGCAGTACTTTTGGCATTGCAAGGGTTTCACTCTGCCTTACCTCAAGATATGATAGCTATTCAGTCAGACAACATGTCTGTAATCTGGTACATCAACAGACAGGGGGGAACCAAATCCAACCCACTGTATCAAGAAGCCCCCCGGGTGTGGTAATGGGCCATAACTTCAAACTGCTTTCTGATAGGAATGCACATTCCGGGGAGCTCAAACTTGATTGTGGACAAACTGAGTAGATGCATCCTCATGCCTCATGAGTGGTCTCTGAACACCAGAGTAGCGAAGAAGATCTTTCTTCACTGGGGACAGCCTTGCTTTGACCTGTTTCCTTCACCCTTGAACAAAAATTGCCGAAGATATTGTGCCTTAATTCTCCCTCAGAGGGAGTCCCTCAGAGATGCTCTTCTCTATGATTGGCCCCCGGGTCTCCTTTTGCCTCCCCCCATTCCCTCTTTTTCTAAATAGAGCAGCTCAGTTGAGAAGCAAAGTGATCCTCATTTCTCCTTATTGGCCTTGACAGATATGGTTTCCCTTCCTCTGGCCTCATTTACTTCACCGCCCATGGATTCTAGACCCAGTTCCGGACCTTCTGTCCCATTCCCAGGGACTAGTGCATCCCAATATACAGACTCTCAAGCTAACTGCTTGATTTCTACACTTCCATTAGTCGCCAGGCATAATGATATTCCTTTTCCCGTATGACACATTTTGTTGGCATTCTATAAACCATCCACCAGGAGTCTCTACCTTAGTAAATGGAAGAAATTTTCTATTTAGGCTTCTAATAATGGTCTGGACCCCTTTTCGGCACCAGTAGGCAAAGTTCTAGAGTTTCTAGCTACTATCTTTTGTAAAGGAGCTGCTGCTTGTACAATCAAGGTTATCTTAGCAGCTATTTCAAATTTTCATAATGGTAACGGGACCAGCCTTTAATCTCTCACAGACTTTGTAAGTTTTTCTTAAAGGCACCATCCGTTTGAAGCCCCCTTTCAAATATTTGCTACCGCCATGGGACTTGACTGTTGTATTACAATCGCTTACTTCACCTCCATTTGATCCTGCAGCTACCTGTCACTTAAAATTCCTTTCTTGGAAGACATTGCTTCTCATAGCTGTCACTTTGGTGAGATGAGTGTCTAAATTACAGGCTCTGTGTTCTAAAGCACCTTATTTAGTTTTCCATAAAGGCAGGGTGTCACTCCGAACAAACCTGACCTTCCTTCCTGAAGTAATTTTAGAGACCAATATCAACCAGTCCATAGACTTACCTGTATTTTTCCCAAATTTTTCTAGTAAAAAAAGAGTACTGCCGTTACAGTCTGGATGTGCACAGTCAATTACATTTCTGTCTGGATAGATCTAAATAATTTAGACAATCAGAACAGTTATTTGTATCCTTTGCAACTGCAACTTTGGGCAAACCTGTGTTTAAGGTTACTCTGTCCAGATGGTTAAGGGTTTGCATAGCTTTCCCTTACTCGAAACAAAAGCTAAGACTCCTTATGCCAGTGAGGGCACATTCTACTGGATCTATGGTCACTTCAGCTGTTTTTCATTCTAAAGCTTCCATGTCAGAAATTTGCACAGCTGCAACATGGGCTAAACCACATACTTGTATTACTCATTACCAATTGTATATGGTCTCCAGGGGGAGAGCCTCCTTTGGTTCTGTGGTTCTCAGGAGTGTTGTTCACATAAGGCCTCCCAGGATCTAAGGTAGCTGGGGGCTCTGTCCCAGAAGTCAAGAATAGATGAAGAGTGACAACATCAGATAAAGAAGTTATGTCTTACTATAATGTTCCATCTGTGTTGTCGATCTTCATCTATTCTTGCATCCCTCCCGTCTGCCCCCTCCGTTAGACTTCTGGTAGAGCGACATCCTGTCCTGGGTTCTTATTGTTAGGGATGTCTTGGACAAGGTTTCTGACTTATATTAGAGTGTCTTCTTCTGTCTGATTGCAAACTCATTCTGAGGTGATGTGGAGAGGGACATTTTGGGTAGACTTGCAGCTTGAGAGATTTTTTTGGCTGACGCAAGCTATATATCGGCCAGATCAGTTCCGAGGATCGGAACTGTAACCCACAAATCAAGAATAGATGAAGAGCGAGAACTCAGATGGAACATTATGGTAAGACGTAACTTCTTTTTTTAGCACATTGGTTGCTTTGGTGTTTGTAGTCTGTGCACTGGAATTTTTAACTTCTGTCTGTTGTATAAAAAAATCTGAACACATTTCAAAATGTTTTTGTGATTATAACACAGTTTGGCAAAATTCATTTGTATGGGGGCATCTTATTACTTGAAACTTCAGTGTTTTTTGTGATGCATTATCCAGTACTGGCTGTTTATTATTCTGGCTGATGCTGTTTCCTTTGACTTGATGGATCCTCTCTTTGGTAACCCCCATCAAATCTGGTTACAGCAAAAAGAAAAAAACAAGAAAAAAAATATATGCCTAAGTCTATGGTTAGTGATTCTGTTGGACCTCTGCTCCGTCTGCAGATCACTTACATTTTGCTCCATTTCCTTGTAGTTTAGGTTTTCTGACCACTATGGAACAGGGTTTAGACACATTCTCTGAGGCAGTTCCAGTACTTGGCACAAGTATGAAGTACTAAATTCTTTGTGTGCAAGAGTAGTCCAGGGCAGGAGATCCTTTGCAAGACATAATACTGTATCACAATATATTTTGTGTAGTAGTGAAGTTGACAAGAAAAAAAAAAAACAAAGCTTCATCCAACAGCTGATAATCTGTTTGTAGCTGTTTATAAGGCTGATGTGGTTTCACTGGCTAGACTGTTCTGCATACAGCTAATTCTGGTGATTGTGTTCCCATACATGGCTCTAGTGATACTTTGGCTAGAGACCTTACTGTTGTTTCAGAGAATAATGATGAATCTGATGAGAATAATGATGATTTCCTAGTTGACACTGAGTCCATTCACTCTGATTCTTCAGAAGGTGAACCTGAGCTTAAGTCCAAGCAAGTGTTGACTTTTCCTCAGATAATTGCTAGACTTAGTGATGTTTTTACTTGGGAGCAGTCTAGAGCTACCCCAGAGTTAGGCAGAGTTTATAACCTTAGAGGATGAGGTGCTCAATTCTTTGGCTATCCCCTCTCTTACTAAACCTGTCTGATTTTTCACAAAAACAGTGTTATATTATTCACTAATCCATTGTTCATGGTTAAATTGTTTCTGAATTTAACTTGAATCAAGTCAGCAATCTCCCAGTATTCTATACTGATCCAAAATCAAGGGAGAAATATTCTGTATAACTTGGATGCACACAGGCAGCTCAGGTACTACCTTGAAAGAACAAAGCCCTTTAGGAATGCTGAACAGCTGATGTTAAGTTGTCTATCTTCTCGCCTTCATTCTTGCTGGTTGGGTTCGGAGCTGATCCTCGGCTCCGACTCGGCCATCTTCTAAAGCTCGAGAGCTACAAACTGGCTCAAGGCCTTCCCGTATCCCATGATGCCTGGCACTAGATACCCAGATCTCGTTTGCCGCTTCTGTTGCGAGGTTGCTGTACTGGCTCAGGTCATATAAAACTTCTATATTGTCTTTTTCTGTCACAATTTAGTAAATTTTTAGAGTAGAATTATTGTTTAGTTATTTCCCTTATTTATATAAGTTTTTGTAGCTGAATCCTTGTCTTTTCTCTTCAGAAACTCGTTTTACTTAGAGAGTTCCCCTCCCCCCTTCTACTTCTCCCTTTTTCCTCTAAGGTTTTCCGTTTAAGTTAGAGGATAACCTTATCTCTAGGTGTCCGTTTGAGTTAGAGGATAACCATTTTCTTCTCTATCTATTTCCTTTAAAAAAAAAAAAAATCTTTTCTTATTATCACTGTTTGCTATACTTATTAAAGTTGTTGGTAGTACTGTCGGTTCTGGTAGCTTGTAGTGTATTGTTGTTGTGTTAGTACCTTAACCTTTGTGTGAGTGTGTTTTTCCTTTGGGCTTGCCTGTCAATATGTCCAAGGATCCTAAGCCGTCCGGATTCAAGAAGTGTGACTCATGCTGTCAGAAGATGTCTCTGACAGATGGTCACACTTCTTGTGTTTATTGTCTAGGCATCGTGCACCTGCAGGACTCTTGCTCCATTTGCCATGCGTTCAGTCCAAGAGACCTGCAGGAGCGCAAAAATAAACTGATCCTTAGAGGTTTACTTAAACCTCAAGATTCACCGGCTAAGGCTCAGCCTGTGAAATCTTCTAAGGCACCTAAACCATCGGCTCCCAGTTCGGAGCCGTCGTTAGGTGAATTTGTACCTTCCATTTCGGCTCCGGCTGGAACTGATGCTCCTCCCTCCCAGTCGGCTCCGATATGCTCTTCGGAGCCTTCTGAGAGTCGAAAAAGGTCCAGGTCTCCCTCTCTGGAGTCGATACGCTCAGCTCCTAGATCGCCTCTGCTCCAATCGGAGCGTAGTCATCGCTCATCCCACTCTTCTCAGTCCTCAAGACTTTCGGACCATGGCTTGGAAAGAGTGGTCATCAGACTGCTAAAATTGCAGGCCCTGGCTAAAATGTTGTCCAGCCCCCCTCACCAGGGGTCGGCTCCGTCCACGTCTGCAGATATTCCTCCTCTGACTCCCCCTTTGAGCTCGGAGCCGCAGTTCGTGGGGGTTCGAGTCGTGGAACCGTCGGCTCCGATCACTTCCATGGTTCCATCCTTGGAGGGATCTGGGCGCTGGGACTCCCTTGTCGGCTCTGAGGAGGCGAGTGACATCGGAGTCTTGTCCGACCCTGCTCTCCCCCTCGGAGCCTTGGCTCAGGTGAGTTCGGCTCCCACATCGGCCTCGGAGCCTTCCCCCTCGGTGCAAAGAGGGATTCTGATTTCTTCTGAACCGGATCCCTCTCTCCGTTCTGATCGGGATGCCTTCGAGGTGATGAGGAGTGTTCTGGCCCCTGCACCAGTGCCACGATCGACCCCCCTCGGCTCCTCTCCCTATGGTGCCTGCGTCAGCCTCTACCTCTCTTCCAGACCCCAAGCATGGGGATCGAGCACCCCAGGACACCCCTTTGGGTGTATCTTTCTCTTCCGAGGCCTCCCCTGATCATTCAGAGGAGCCACTTCGTAAGAGGAAATGCAAGAGAAAGCATGTTGACTCCCCTGAGTCTGTCACTTCAGATACCGACTTAGAGGATTCGGAAGGGTCCCAGAGGTCCCCCTCTGAAGATGTCTCCTTCTCAGACATCCTTGAGATGCTTAGACAGAGGGGGAACTGGACTGCCCTAAGCCCTTCCGAGGATGAGTCGGTATTCCTGGACACGTTTGGATCCCAACCTTCCACCTCCTGGGTGTCTCCACCTTTCAACCCACTGATGTCTGTGGTGGCTCGGAAGGAGTGGTCAGCTCCAGACACAGTGGAACCGACCCCAAGAAGACCAGAAAAATTCATTACTACACCACAGGGCAAGCAATTTTTGACAAAAGGTGTCCCCGTTGATGCCATGGTGGTAGCGGTGGCCACGAAGAAGGAGTTGGCTGAAACTTCTTCATCTGTTCATCCCCCTAACAAGGAGTGTAGGACGATGAACAGCTATGGTAAGCGGATGTTTTCTTCAGCGACTTTTTCCATGAAGTCTCTGAATTACTTGTGCCACTTTACCTGTGTACAGAGGGATCTCCTTAAAGAGCTTGGAGATACCCTTCAAGATCCATCAGCTGAGGGGGCCCAGGCCAAGGTTGCCTCCCAGCTGGCGACTCTTAATTCAGTGGTTAACTCCTCCATGAGGCTCATTTCTTATGCAGCTGATGGGGCGAGTAGAGCCGCAGGCACAGGCGTCACTCCGAGGAGACACGCTTGGTTGCAGCTTTGTAACTTTGCGGAACCTTTCAAAGCATCTTTCACCAACACCCCCTTTGATGGTTCCTCTCTCTTTGGATCTCAGGTAAAGGACACCCTTACCAGGTGTGAACAGGAAGGCAAGACTCTCTCTGCTGTAGGGGTCCGTTTTTCCACTCCTTCCAGATCATATCCCAAGGGTCAGAAGAGTGGAAAGATGTGGTTGCAGAAATCCCAGGGAGCACTGCCTGACACACGTGGTGAGTTTCCCTCCAGGGGCAGAGGAAGGAACAATAACAGACGCCACCCTCATGGCAGAGGGGAACCGCAAAATCAGGGGAGCAGAGAATCTTTCTCTGACAAGCCCTTCCAGCATCCCTGAAGGGTTGCCCGGCTGTCCACCTCTGGAGGCAGTCGGGGGAAGATTATCGCTATACCCAAGAGCCTGGCAAGACATAACACAAGACAAATGGGTACAGTCTGTTATATCCGGAGGTTACAAAATTCCCTTTGTTCGCACTCCATTTTTGCCGAACAAGTCCCTTCCAGATGTTCCACCCAATCTAAGGGATCAAGCATTTCAGGAAGTTGCAAAACTGCTAAGAAAAAGGGACATCCAGCAAGTCCCAGCAGACCAGCAAGGATCCGGAATTTACTCAAGGTTCTTTTTGGTACCAAAAAAGACAGGGGACTGGAGACCCATTTTGGATCTCAGCAGACTAAACATGTCTGTACAGAGAACCAAATTTCGGATGGTCACGCTACAGTCCATTTTACCCTTCCTGGGTCAGGACAATTGGATGTGCTCCATAGATCTTCAGGATGCGTATTACCACATCAAAATGGACAGGCGCTCCAGAAGATTCCTGCGCTTCCGGTTGGGAGCCAGCCATTATCAGTTCAGATCTCTGCCCTTTGGTCTCACCTCAGCCCCCAGGGTGTTCACCAAATGTATGGCAGTAGTTACCGCTCATTTGAAACGGCAAGGATTCCAGGTGTTTCCATATCTAGACGACTGGCTCCTCACTGCTACCACCAGGCATCATCTTCTGCAAGCCAGAGACTATACCATACAGACGTGTTTCAGATTAGGTATCACTATAAATTTCGAAAAATCTGCTTTGTTGCCTTGTCAGTCTATCACCTTTATAGGCGCAAACTTAAATACAAAAGACAGGTCAGCCAGCCTTCCACCAAACAGGGTGTTAGTCATTCGGCAGCATGTCCAGGTCTTGTTAGGTTGCAAGAGAATTCAAGCCAGGTTCGTACTTCAAACCCTGGGTCTCATGGCAGCGGCAATAATACTAGTCCCTCTGGCCCGTTTCCACATGAGGATTCTCCAATGGCTCCTTTTCACCCAATGGTCCTTTCAGCAGCTTCCCATGTCTCGCATGATTATTATTACAGAAGCATGCAAAAAGCACCTTGCGTGGTGGATGGTCTCCCCATCAGTACCCCTGGGCAGACCATTTGTACTTCCCCCTCCAGTTGCTACGGTAACCACGGACGCCTCCCTGATCGGTTGGGGGGGGGCATTATCAGGGCAGAACAGTCCAAGGCACTTGGCAACCTCTGGAGTACCATCTGCACATAAACGTCTTGGAGATGAGAGCCGTGCTTTTAGCGTTGCAAGCTCTTCAGGACTGTCTTCCTACCAGGACAATTGCATTTCAAACGGACAATATGTCAGTTGTATGGTACATCAACAAACAGGGCGGAACCAGGTCCTACCCCCATTTCGAGAAGCACTCAGACTCTGGCAGTGGGCGATCTCTTCCCAACGGTTTCTGACTGCAATGCATATCCCTGGGAAATCCAACGTCATAGCAGACAGTCTGAGCAGAGCTATTCTCATGCCTCACGAGTGGTCTCTGAATCAGGTAGTGGCGGACCAAATCTTCCGCAAATGGGGACAACCTTGCTGCGACCTCTGTGCCACCCCCTTCAACAGCAAGTGCAGCAACTTCTTCTCTCTCCTTCCACATCCCGAGTATTCCCCCAGAGACGCTCTAGTCCATGATTGGCCTCAGGGACTTCTTTATGCATTTCCCCCGTTTCCTCTAATTCCCAAGCTGATACAGAAAGCTACCGTATTGGGTTGCAAAATGATCCTCATTGCCCCGTACTGGCCTCGACAAATATGATTTCCGTTCCTGCATCATTACCTTATCGAGCAGCCTTGGACTCTGGATCAAATTCCAGACCTTCTGATCCATCAGTCGGGCGGGCTGCATCACTCCCTACAAGCTCTCAAGCTCACAGCTTGGTTGCTCCACTTCCAACCCTAGCCAGGCTTCAGGATATCTCCCAATCAGTGCGTGAAATCATTTTATCATCGCACAAGTCTACCACTAGAAAAACTTACACTAGTAAGTGGAAACATTTTTCTTCCTGGGCAGAGGCTAAGAATATAGATCCTTTTTCAGCCCCTGTTCACCACATCTTGGAATTCCTCACGGAGCTTTTTCATGCTGGCTCCGCTTCGGCTACAATTAGAGTGCAGTTAGCCGCAATCTCGAATTTTCACATTGGCCTTTCTGAAAGTAGTATAATGTCTCATAAGCTTTGTAAGGCCTTCCTCAAAGGAACCACTCTGCTCAGGCCCCCGGTTAGCAATCCTCCGCCCCCGTGGGATCTGAATTTGATTCTACCCTCTCTAATTTTGCCCCCCTTCGAACCGGCAGCTTCCTGTTCGTTGAAGTTTTTATCGTGGAAAACACTTTTTCTGGTAGCAATTACTTCAGCCAGATGAGTTTCCGAGCTGCAGGCTCTTTGTACACGTCCCCCTTACCTAGTGTTCCACAAAGACAGGGTTGCTCTTAGGACTAATCTATCCTTCCTTCCTAAGGTCTTTTCTGAGAACAACTTGAATCAGTCCATTGACTTTCCTGTGATGTTCTTCGTCTTCCCTTGCTGCAGTCCTGACAATTGGGTATAGTCCGCGCCCCAGTCGGCCCGAATACCAGAGGGTCATGGCGTAGACTGCGCGTCAGGGTACTAATGCGCATGACCGACGTCATTTCCTCAGTCTTTTTTGCCGCATGGTCCGATGCAGAAGCAGTTTTGCGAGTGCAGGTTGGCGTTCTGAGATTTTCCGAAACCGGAGTTTCAGACCGAATACAGAGTTGGCTAAGGAACCCGTTGGGAACATTTTGGTTTTTCTTGCCTCAGTATTTAACGGATGTCAGAAAAAGTGAATAACTGTATTTGTTGTGGGAAGCAGATACCGCGTAAGGATTTTCATAGATTGTGTATACCTTGTTTAGGGCGTGAGCTCGACGTTGTTGGTTGCCGCTCTTGTGCTAGATTTAACCTATTAAGAGGAGGCTTGATTGTGCTAGGTTAGTGTTTGGGAAGCGTTGCAATTATAATATGCCGTCGGATGCTCCGGCGCCTGCTTCATCCAAGAAGCAAAGATAAAACAGTGAAGCCTAGAGGAACCGGCAGTCCCGGACGCCGGTCCTTTGGAAGGCTCAGGGAGCCGGAGGTTTTGCCAGGAGTTTCAATGGAGTCTCAGGCAGATACTTTACTGTTACAGGATGTGCCCTCTCAGGAGGTAGGCCAGGCTGAGGGGCTTCTCAGGTAACTGTTCTTCCCTCTCTCCCAAAGGTAGTTAGGCCCCCTTCTTCTGTTGCCACTGCTTCTTTAGAGGTAGGCCAAGTTCAGTTTCTGTGGGGGCTTCTCCTAGCATTTCGGGCTCTGTGCCTAAGAAACATATGCTCAAAATGGCAGAAGATTTGATTACTCTGATTAGAGGTTCTATGCCCCCACCTGATAAGAGGCCTAGGGTGGAACAGGAGTTTGATAGTTTTGAACAGTGTTCACAGGCTTCGAGTCTTCTGTGGAAGACTTGCAAGAGTTTCCTACTTATTCTGATTCTGATGTGGATGATTCCACCCCTTGCTTCTCCTCCTGAGGATTTTTTTTTCAGAGACTCCCATGGGAGCACTTTAAATGGGAAGGCCAAGATTACTCTGACTCTAGAAAAAGGCTTAGGGAATTCTTGTTTTGCCTCAGCATAGGTATTCCTCCTGTGTTGAATGTGGTGGAGGATGTTTTTGCAGACTTCTTCTGAACCCTGACTCCTTGCCTCCTGCTCCTGTTAAGCCTGATAGGTATTATAGGGTGCCCGAAGCTCATAAGTATTTGTTTAAGAGTCCCAGGGCGGACCCAGAAACTGTTTGGGCCTAAAGGTGTTAAAGCTTCTGTGGTTAAAAATCCTGTACCCTCTGATAAAGAGGCAAGGGCTTTGGATAGGTGGGGTAAGAAAGTATATACTTCTTCCACTTTGGCCATGAGGGCTTGAATTGTCAGTTTCATATGCTGAAATATCAGAATTATCTCCTTTCACAATTGAAATCTAAGGTGGATGCTTTTGCTGGATTTGGTTCATGTGTCTGAACAAGTGGGTAAGCATTCTTTGCAGTGTGGTTTTGATGCTGTTCAGGCCTCCTCGAGGGTGGCTGCTACTAGTTCTGTTCTTCGCAGACATGCCTGGTTGAAGGATCAGAATTTAGCTGAGCATGTTAAAACAAGGATTTTGGATGCTCCTTTACAGTCTGATGTGTTGTTTGGACCGCCTGTGGAAGCAGTTTTAAAGAAAATGGAGGACAAAGCTAAGTCTATGCAGACTGTTAAATTTTTGCAGGTACAGCCTCCGAAGTTTAGTAGAAATTGGCCTGCTAAGGGGTGGGCATATCCTGCTTATGGTTCCCAGTCTAGGGGTAGGTCTAGACGTGGTAGGGGCAGGGCTCAAGGTTCGTTTAGGCCTCGATCAGACAGTTCGCCTGCTCAGACTTCTGGTGAAGGCAGGGGTCAGTCCTTTCAAGCAGAACCAATGACCTGCCTTTTCAGCTGCCAGTGGACTCTCGTCTGGCAGCTCCTTTGGGAGGAAGATTGTCTCTTTTCAAAGAAAATTGGGATTTAATCACTCAAGACAGATGGGTGCTGGATATCATTCATCACGGTTACAGATTTTATTTCCACAATGCCCCTTTCAGAGGCATGCCAGATGTTCCTCCTCCACAAAGAAAAGAGGCTCACATGCAAATTTCTCAGTTACTCCAGATAGGGGCCATTCAGCCAGTCCCTGTATCAGAAAGGGGCTTCGATTTTATTCTCGCCTGTTCCTAGTGCCAAAGAGGGGAACACGTGGAGACCAATTTTGGATTTATCTATCCTCAACACTTATCTGGACATTCCCAAGTTCAAGATGTTGACGTTACAGCAACTGTTACCTCTGCTGGGCAAAGATCACTGGATGGTAACTTTGGATCTCAAGGAAGCTTACCTTCATGTGCCTATAAGGCTAAGTTGCAGAAAGTATCTGAGGTTTCAACTGGAGATTTTCATTATCAGTTCTCTGCATTGCCCTTTGGCTTATCTACTGAGTATTTACAAAGGTTCTGGCTCCAGTGATAGCTTACTTCAGGCTTCAAGGCATTCAAATCTATCCTTACTTGGACGACTGCCTGATTCTGGCTCAAGAAAAGGAACACCTTCTACAGCATCTGGAATATGTCATAGCAGTGCTAAGATGCCTAGGGTATTCTGTGAGCGAAATAAAGTCCAGTCTAGTACCCTCTCAAGACATGTGCTTTCTGGGTGTGAGACTGAATACAGCAGCCCAGATGGCCTTTTAACCCCGGACAAACAAAAGAATCTGTCACTTTACTTCCATCACCTATCTCATCAGTCCGTGCTGACTGCAAGGACAGTCCTTCAAGCATTAGGGTTCATGGCATCTTGTATTCTGGTGCTTCCCAATGCCAAACTGCATATGAGGAAGCTGCAATGGTATCTCAAAATGTATGGACACAGCACTGCCAAGATTTGGACACTGTCATTCAAATAATACCTTGCCTTCAAAAGGAATTCTTGTGGTGGGCTCAGGAATGTCACCTAAACAAGGGACTCTCTGTGACCCGGCCAGAGGCGAGTCAGATTTTAACGACAGATGCCTCGGACACTGCTTGGGGAGCTCATCTAAATGGAAAGTGGATACAAGACAAGTGGCCTGCCAGACTACAGCATCTACATATCAATATGAAGGAGATGTTAGCAGTCCAGTTTGCATTGATGGCATTCAAGGAGTTACTTCTTCCAGGGCAGGTGTTGGTTCTGACAGACAACACAACTGTCATGTGGTACATCAACAAGCAAGGAACACATTCTTATCCTCTATGCAGGCAAGCAATGATTTTATGGGAGACTGCGTTAAGCCTGCAACTGACTCTTCAGGCAAGGTTTCTGCCAGGAGCACAGAACTCCCTAGCAGATGTATTAAGCAGACAAATCATGGATCCCCACGAGTGGAAACTGGATCTTCATGTATTTCAGAAATTGACAGTGTCCTGGGGAACTCCAGACATAGATCTGTTCGCTTCTCCACTAAACCACCAGCTGCCAAAGTATTGCACAAAAGGGTTTCATCACACAGCTTGGAAAGTGGATGCTCTGTCTTTCAGTTGGAAAAACCTTCATGTCTATGCCTTTCCACCTCTACCTCTTCTTCCAAAGGTATTACTAAAGGTCAGACAAGACAGGCCAAGGATGATTTTGATAGCTCCAGATTGGCCTCGCAACACTGGTACCCACTTCTAAGGAGTCTTGTAAAGAAGCCTCCATGGCCTTTACCTCTGATTCCTCATCTGTTATCTCAGAAGGACGGTCATCTGCTCAATGTCAAGCTTCAATCTCTTCATCTCACAGCTTGGCATATTCTGTGTTGAAGCACGGTAGGTCTCAGCTTCCTCAACAAGTTTTAAATGTGATTATGGAAGCTAGAAGGCCTAGTACTAGGAGAGTGTATGAGAGAAATGGAAGAGATTTTTATTTTGGAGTACAGCAAAGAATTTGGAGATTTCAGAGCCTAATTTGAGTGTGGCTCTTCAATATCTTACTGAATTATTGGACAAAGGTTTGTCCTTCTCTTCCATAAAGATTCATGCTGCAGCAATTTCAGCTCACTATGATTGTGACCCACCTTTGTTTTCGCATCCTTTGTTCAAGCAGTTTCTTAGAGGGGCAAAGAATATAAGACCCCGAGCTCCTACTCCTGCTTGGGATCTCAATTTTGTGTTGGAAAAACTTACTCTACAACCTTTTGAGCCTGCAGCTACTGCTGAATTGAAATATTTGTCATGGAAGACTGCTTTTCTGTTGGCTATTACTTCTGCAAGAAGGGTGTCTGAGTTGCAGGCCCTTATGGCAGTAGAGCCCTTTTGATTTTCCATAAGGACAGGGTATCATTACGTACTAATCCTTCCTTTATGCCTAAGGTGGTTTCTAGTGTGGCTTTAAACCAAACTATTCATTTGCCTACGTTTTTGCAGATCCTCAAAATAAAGGGAAAAGATTTTGCACACTTTAGATGTACACAGGCAATTGCTATTATTTGAGCAGGACTAAAGATTTTAGGCAGTCTCAGCAGTTACTTGTTTCTTTTTTTGAGTTCACAGGGCAAGCCTGTGTCAAAACAAACTATTTCTAGGTGGATTGGCTTTTGCATTGCATTTTGTTATTCCCATCATGGCAAACAGGTTCCAGCTGGGATTAGGCCTCATTCCACTAGGGCTACTGCCACTTCAACAGCATTTCTAAGGCGGGTGGCAACTAAGGATATTCTGGAAGCAGCTACTTGGAGTTCAGTGCATACTTTCTCTAGGCATTATCACCTGCCTATATACTCTAAGTCTAGAGCTGGTTTTGCCACAGCTGTTTTACAAGGCATGTTGTCAGCTCCTGCTACTTTATAATTTGCCAGCCTCGCTTACCTCTGCTTTGGGATTCTACCGAATTGGCAGGACTGCAGCAAGGGAAGACGAAGAACATAGTACAGTTTTGTAGCTAGCATAAATGTAGATGTTCGAGGATTCCCTTGCTCCTCCTTCCCTCTGTGTTTCAGGGTGGTTGTGTAGGTGAGTTTACATGCTTATATTTTTGTATATATTACTGTATATATTGTACATGTTTTTGGTGCAGGTTGTTTTGGGACTTGTCTTTTGGGTCTTCTGACATCTGGGGCAAGAAAAGACTGAGGAAATGACGTCGGTCATGCGCATTAGTACCCTGAGCCATGACCGGCGCTCTGGTATTCGGGCGACTGGACTATACCCAATTGTCAGGACTGCAGCAAGGGAATCCTCGAACATCTACATTTATGGTAGGTACAAAACTGTACTTTTTTTCCCAACCATTCCAACAGGGCTGAATATAAGTTACATCAGTTAGATGTTCACAGACAACTGCGTTTTTATTTGCACAGGACTAAGGCCTTCAGAAAATCGGATCAGCTTTTCCTCTCTAATGCAGAGGGCAAACAAGGTATACCAGTATCAAAAGTAACTTTATCCAGGTGGCTGATTTCTATCATTACTTTTATCTGTCGGCTGAGGAATGAACAATTGCCTGTTAAACCAAAAGGGCACTCCACCAGAGCATTAGCCACTTTGGTTGCTTTTCAGGCTAGGTTGCCCATGGAATCTATTTGTGCAGCAGCTACGTGGGCAAGCCCTCATACTTTCATCTCGCATTATAAATTGGACATGATTTCCAGGAACAGAGCTGATTTTGGTTCCACTGTTCTGAAGAGTCTGTTCCATTGAGCCACCCAGGATATTAGGTGCTAGGGACGCTGTCCCAACCAGCAAGAATGAAGGCGAGATAGACAACTTAACATAAAGAAGTTATGTACCTACCATAACTTTCCATGTTAGTTGTCTTCTCTCGTCTTCTTTCTTGCGTCCCCCCTCCATCCCCCTATCCTACTAGACCGAGAAGAGTTTTCTCTATAATATTGCTCAGGCTGAGCCTTCCCTGGCTATCCCACTCTACCTAGTGGTCTTTATAGTTGGGCTTATGTATGATAAGGATAGGATTCCTTCATTATTTTGTCTGCTGTTAGTCTTACCAAACGAGATCTGGGTATGAAGTGCCAGGCATCATGGGATATGGGGAGGCCTCGAGCCAGTTTGTAGCTCTCGAGCTTTAGAAGATGACCGAGTCAGAGCCGAGAATCGGCTCCAAACCCAACCAGCAAGAAAGAAGGAGAGAGAAGACAACTGACATGGAACATTATGGTAGGTACATAACTTCTTTTTTGTCTCCTATACAGGTTCTAAGAAAGATCAGCCTGTCTCTAAGCAAACTATTGCACAATGGTTGTCCTATGTTATTGTTTTCTGTTACACCGACCATGGTAAATCACTTCCTGACAAGGTTAAGGCTCACTGGACTATGATTTAATACTCTTTAATGGCATATTGGAAAGGGGTGTACACTAGAAGCATTCTAGAGACAACATCCTGGCTGTCTATTCATACCTTCACAAAGCAGTACAAGCTAGATTCCTTTAGTAGGTCCAGAGCAGGCTTTGCTAGGACCATTCCTGAGGGGCTTCTGGATTCTTATTCTTCAACTTTCCAAATAGGATACACTTTGGGAATTTACTTAAAATGCCACTGAGGTAGTGGGAGTGATGAACATAGCACAGGTTGTATAGTTCTGCTTACATGTAACATTAGATGTTTGAATTCCTGATTGTCAGAGTGGCAGCACCCACCTGCCATCCCCCAGATTGTACATAGCTGAGATGAGTTTCAACCTCTTTGATTTGGTTTTGGTATGGTATTGTGATTGGCTGTGAATTTACTCTTGCTAGACAATTCTCACTTCGGGTACTTTTCTGTCCATTTTTGTGGAAGCGAGAAAAGCCTGAACACTTAATTCCTGTGACAGCTGAAGGCTTCCCTGTCAGGATATGTTCAGCCAATCAGCTGTCACAAAAAAGAGAGGGATGGGAGTGAACTTTTGAAAGCTGCCCAGTATGTTTATCATCATATATCCACAGACACAGGTTTCAACAACGTTTCATATTTTGTGTATCTTGCTCATATTATCAGTTTTGTGCATTACCCTTTGTAAACACCCTTGGAGCTGTAGATAACCCAAAATGTCTAGCTCCAATAGTAAGTCATTGCAGACTGAATGGCATTCATATATTTTCTTACTTAGGCAACTTATTTTTTTCCGAATATCAAGAGTCCTTAACATGGGTATCATCTCTTCTTACCAATCTGAGATTCCAGATAAATGTACAAAAATCCTCTAACTCTGTCATACAGAAATGTGTTTCTAGGCTGACTTATTGACGTTTCTCGATAAAAGGCTTTTGCTACACAGGAGAAGGTGGATTTTTGTCTGGAAACTTTTCTGAATTTCTCTAATCAGTCTCTGACTTTTGCACGAGAATATCTCAGGATTCTAGGGTTCATGGCCTCTTTGATTCCCATGCGTCTTCTTGCTAGGTTACATATGAAAAAAAAATCAGTGCCTTGTAAAAAGGAAAACAGAACTACCCCATCATTTTCATTCTCTGGAATTTCAAATTCCAATTTTGAGCTTTGTAAAAAAGGGACTTTACTGGTAGATACAACAAATGGCTCTAAATCCAAGTCTCCCCTTTTCTCCCCATATCCCTCTTTATTATTTAACTGCAGACACCTCAGATTTTTCTTGAGGAACATTTTCATGGCCTCTTTGATTCTCATGAGTCTTCTTGCTAGGTTACATATGAAAAAATTCAGTGGTTTGTAAAAAGGAAAAACAGATGAACCCATCATCTTCATCCTCTGGAATTTAAGAGTTCCGATTTTGAGCTTTGTTTAAATGGAAATGTACTGGTGGATACAACAAATGGCTCTAAATCCAAGTCTCCCCTTTTCTTCCCATATCCCTATCTAGTCTTTAACTGCAAACACCTCTGATTTTTCTTGAGGAACAGTTTCTTTGGTGGTAGATGTGCAAGGCCTCTGGAAGTCTTTCAACAGACCAAAGGACATAAATGTCAAAAGATTCCTGTGATTCATGCTTTAAAATCTTTTCATCATCTATGTTCACCAGGACCCCTTCAGATGATTACAGACAATACCACAATGATGTCGTATATAAACAAACAGAAGAATACCAGGTTGTACCTTCTGTACCGGCTGGCTTTGATGGCTTGTGAGGTAGCTCTACAGCATTTCTTAACCCTCCAAGCATCCTACATTCCTTTAGAATAAAATATAGTGGCAGGCAAGTTAATTCAGACCAGGAGCAGACCCTCACGAATGAAAATTGAATGAGGGAAGTCTTCAGGAGTTTATACAGTTGTGGCAAGCACTTCAAATAGATCTGTTTGCCTGGTTTCAAAACAGACTACTGAACAAATTCTGCTCCAGAGCTCCTTGCAAGCAAGTCTGGAAAACAGATGCATTTTCATTCCTGTGGTTAGAAATGTTGCTTTATGCATTTCCACCCTTTCCACTGATATTCAGGATAATAATGAATATTCAAAAGGACTCTCCAAAAATCATTGTGGTGACTCCCTTTTGGCCTAAGAAAAGGTAATTCATTCATTCTCCCTTTTTATAGAATTAGCCAAAGGTAGTTACCTCAAGCTTCCTCACAGACTGAAGCTACTCACACAAGACAGGGAGTTTGATACACCCCAAGCTCAAACAACTTAATCTAACTGCCTAGATGATTCAATTTTGATTCCTTTTAAGCATCTCTGTTATATGGACGTGCAGTGGGTACTAAAGGATGCATGAAAACCTGCTACTGGGAAATCTTATATTAGCAGGTGGAAAATAATTTCTAGCTGATGCCTAGCCAATAAGCAGGGTCCCATCAGGGACTGTGTACCAGCAGTTCTGAAATATTTTTATGAGTTACTTTCCTCTTGCCTGCCTGCCATACTTGTCTATCAATATAAATCTGATAACCATTTTGGCAGTGTGTCCATGAATCCTCCCCTTTTCTGTTTTTTTTTTGTATAACAATTTCTTAAGGGGGGAGTTTAGATCTTAGACCTCCTAGAAAACAGATGCCCCCCCTTGATGGTGTCTTACTTTTGTGCTGGAAAAATTAATTATGCTTCCCACTGAACCAGATCATCAGGTGGATTTATGGTTCATTACATGGAAAACCATGCTTCTTATTGCTGTAATCACAGAAAGAGGGCATCAAAATAAACAATGCTCTGAGTCAAAGGAAAAAATAAAAGACAGAACCAAAACCAAAAACTGGCTGAAAGAGCAAGTTGAATCACTATGTAAGAAAGTCAAAGTTACAAGCAGTTACACTTCAGTCCATTCTGCAGTTTCTTCACAAGGATGATTGGATGTGTTCTGTAGATCTTCAGGGTGCATACTATCACATCAAAATATACAGGTGCTCCACAAAACGTTTGCACTTTTGGCTGGGAGACAGTTATTACCAATTCAGAGCTCTGCCTTATGGACTCACCACAGCCCCGGGGGTGTTTACCAAATGTATGGCAGTGTGGCAGCCCACATAAGACTCAAGGGATTCTGAGTGTTTCCATATTTAGATATCTGACTCCTCACTGTCTCCTCCATGTATCACCTTCAACAATTCAGGGACTGTTTGCTCCAGACTTGCCACTCACTGGGAATAACAATAAATTACATCAAATCAAAGCTGACACTGGTACAGAGCCTGAACACAGCAACACAAATTGCATGCTAACCAACTCATCACATAGATACACTAAGATCTCAGGTCCATCAAATCCTTTACCACCCATCTCCTGCAGCCAGGTTCATTCTTCTAGCATTGGGGTCTATGGCAGCACCAGTTGTCCTACTTCCTTTAAGACCTTACTATATGTGTGTTAGTCAATGGACTGTATCTGTTCAATGGTCTCTTCTTTGAAAATCTATATCTTTTCCAGTCAAGCTTTCTCCAATTTGCAAAAGCCACATCCAGTGGTGGATCCAGTCAGATGACATTTACCTAGGCCGACGTTTGTTTTACCACCCCTAATGGTCACAATGACAATGGACGCCTCCCTATTTGGGGGATGGAGTGTTTCTTGAGAAGGACAGTCCAAGGCATGTGGTCTCCAAAGAGACCAATTCGCATGTCAATGTACGGGAGATGAGAGTAGTCCTTTTAACATTGCAGGCATTCCAAGATGCTCTTCTTCTAGGCACTGTTGTGATTCAGATCTTCAACATGTCTCGTGTCTGGTACATCAATAAATAAGGACGAATCTTACCCTCTTTGCAGAGAGGCCATGAGAGTGTGACAATGGATGATCTCACCAAACCTCTTTTTTTTTTTTTTTGAAAACTCTTTATTTGGTTTTACAAGTCCATCAATATTTTAAAGTAGTGCATAACATACGTGATAACTATTTACAAAATTCAATAACAAAAATATTTATATATTGTTAACCATTTGTACTTTTCCAGTAAATCATTGAGCTTTTGTCAAGATGTGCATTGATGAGTTATGTTTAAAGTTCTCATTCTTATAATTGACAACTCATTTTTACAGACAGTCTTAGCTAGGCACAGAAATTCACCAAATGCTAATTCAGTTTTACATTTCCAGTTTTTTGTTATAACTTTTCTTGCAATGGCAAGTGTTGCCTAAAGCAGAGGTATATGAGAAATAGGTATAGCTGCTGGAATTGGGGCATTAAATAGTATCAAGGAGACAGTAATAATGCAATTGTCTGATCACAAAGCCTGAGAAAAGTTTCTAAAATCACTTCAAAAGGAAGTCACCAACTTACAATCTGTTATCATGAGGAACCAATCAGCATTACGAACTTCATTACATCTCTGACACCTGTTTCATATGTTTGTGTAATTTTATGAGGTATAATAAAGGCTCTACACAGAAAGCTCCATGTATAGATTTTCAATAAAGTGAGGACGTCGACTTTCCTGCAGATTTTGAGAATAACTTTTTCTTTAGTTCTGAAAATGGTTCATTGTTAATTTTTGTTGAGAAGTTCCAGATTGTCATATCAGGTCTATATTAAATCACTGAACACTTAAAATAGCGAATGCTGATTTATTGACCCTTTAAAAGCGAAAGCTTGAAATCATAGACATAGAACAGCGTTTTTTTTCCCCAAGGAAAACAAATCGCAAAAAAAAAACCTTCAACATACTAAATTCCCCCACACACCCCCCACACTTAAATATACCAACTCTGAGATCGCACCACAGTGGAGGAAATAGGAAAGTCCCAAAAATGGCCCAGCAATTTTTTTCCCCTTTTTTTGGAAAACAATCGCTGTTCCATGTCTACAGAATTTCAAGCTTTCACTTTTAAAGGGTCGATAAATCAGCATTCGCTATTTTAAGCATTTGCTGATTTAATATATACCCATCATATCTGGGGTAAGAAATTCAGTTCTAATAATCTTGTATATAATTGATAAATATGACTTCCCCTTAGGTGGCCCACTCTTAACATTACAGAATAGATCTAAGATATTTGGAACAGGTTTAGTTTGGAGATCCAGTGATACGTTGATTTTATCCTTAATGTATTCCTTACAGGTATGTATATCTAACCAGCCTCCTTGATGTGTGCTATCTCTTGCTATTAAATATTTAACAGGATGTATTTTGTTTCCATTAAGAAACTAATGCCAAAATATTAAGTTACTATTCTTGAGAGCTGTCATTGTGTTTATATTAAAAGATACTAAGCATCCATTAGTGAATGCAGTGGGATTAATAAGCTTAGTAATTCCTTGACTAAGTAATTTGAATTCATAAACCTTTTAAAGATTGTAAAGATTTGGTTAATAAAAGGCATACAAGTAAACTTGTGTCCTTCATTCAGAACAAAATCTTTTAGAGCCCAGTAGAATATATTTATGCCCAGTTTAATATAAGAATCTGTGATAAGTTTGTTGTTGTCTATTAATATTTTCTCATGTATAGATTTCCAATAAGAGACATTTGAAGAATCTAACCACAATATTATTATTTTAATAATTGCAGCATTAGTATGTAGCTCAATGTTTGGAAACCCAATGCCACCTTCCTCCCAGCTTTTGACATGCTAGTCTAAATATATCATTGTTTTTTATAATATGATGAGAATTTAAGTAAGGTAGAATATATTTTTCTTATATATATTTTTAGAGGGGGAGAATTAATGGTTGACTGTAGTATAAGATTTTTGGTGAAATTATTTTAATAAGTGTGAGTCTGTCTTCCATTGTAAAGAATAGTTTATTCCAATTGTTTAACTTTATGATTTCATCTGTTTAGTTTATATACTTTATAAATATGGAATCTTTGTTCTTAGATTCAATAGTGATATCTAAATATCTAATTTGAGAATTTTCCCAGTTAAAATTTTTATTTGATTTTTAAAAAGTAGTTATTTTTTTTGTTTATAAGCAATGTTTTAGTTTTAATATGATTAAATTTCAAACCTGAAACCTTTTCAAAGGGATCCAAGGCTTTGAGTATATGATCTAACGAGTGTTCTGTGTCACTACATATCAACGTCATCAGCAAAAATCTGCATTTTTGATGACTAGTCTTTATTTATTTTGAATCCTTTAATATTTATGTTAGATCTTATATAGTTAGCTAGTAGTTCTATAGTTAGAGCAAATAATAAAGAGGAAAGAGGGCATACTTGTTTTGCACCTTTTGCTATATTAATGGGCCTTGATAGAAAAGAATCTGTCTTGACAAAAGATACTGAATTACTATCAAGCGTTTTAATTAATGTTGTAAAACTAGAGGAAAGGTTTTATTCATTTAATATTTTAAACAAATAAGGCCAGTTCACTGACTCAAAAGCTTTATAAATATTTAGTCTTATTTTATTTTTATTTGCTATATCAATTAATGAAAAAACTCTTATATAATATTAACCACAAAAGCACTGTGTAGAGAAAAGCGATGCACCGGACAGCTCAGGATTATTATCAGATAACAGTTTAATGTAAAACATCACGAGTAACACAAACATGTTTTTCGTCAGAAATTCAGACTTCATCAGACAATTGACCTCATTTCTAGCACATAATTTATATCAACTATAATAAAACAATTAACTCAAACCATCCAATTCAGAAAGTTGCTCATAAATATTAATTAAATACAGCTTATTAAACGTAAAACTTTTGTGTCCCAAAAGGAAAACAATGTTTAAATCTTTATTAATACATATTAAAAACTACCTAACATCCACTAAACTAAATAGTTGAATAATATCATATAATTTCTTCAACATAAGGAAATGTTGTGAATATATATGAACAGAATAAACACACCAACCATTTCATATAATAAAGACAACGGCACCCTCTAGAGGTCTTCATAAAACATCACATAAACACATCACAAAATCACTGCTCCAAATCAGACTATCTAAATATAAAAGCTGAATATATAATACAATAAATACACAAATAAAATCAATGAATATTTATATTAATATGAAATATAAAAAACATATATATATTAATTAATTATTTTAAATAAATGAATTATATAGTACAATAAATATCTTATTAAATTAATTAATACTTTAACTACTCAAAAACTAAATGTAATCCTAAAGTCTAGCCGCTCTCATTTTTAACACTGATGTGAGGGAGACAGAATCATTTAATCCTGGGGCCCTATTGGCTTCTAAGACCAATTGCCAATAAAGTTCACGATACTCTATCTGAGTTTCCCATGGCCCACCTCTTTCATCTTGTTGTACCTCTTCAGTAATGAAAAATGAATATTTTGCCAGAGGGCAGGATAAAGTGTGTTTGTAAAGAGCATTGGTACATTTTTTATTTTTTATGTTGTTCAAATGTTCATATATTCTTCTCCTAATCCTCCTTTCCGTCTTCCCTACATAAAAGCTGGAGCAGATCTTACAGGAGGCGATATAAACCACTCCAAACGAGTCACATGTACTATGTGATCTACTAAAAATTTATTTTCCCCTAGCCTCAACATATAAACTGCTTTGTTCAGCCATCCAAGGACACTGAGGACACATTTTACAAGGAAATGTGCCATTAGCTTTCTTCGTTTTCTTATTCCTTACATGTGAAGGGGTCATCCAGTCTTTAAGGTTACGTCCTCTTCTAAAAATAGTTTTAAAAGCCGTTTTTCCAAGATTAAGATCATTAATTTCACTAAAATTGTTCCACTCTTTAACCAGAACCTTCTGAATAATCAAAGCATCTCCACTAAAATCAGTAATAAAAGCACTATTAAAATTATTACTATCTTTTAGAAAAGACTTCTGTAGTCCAGCTAAATTCATGGTTTCAAGAATGTCACTGGACTTATCAACTTTACCAAGAATAGGATAGAATCTGTCATTCCTCTTGTCAAGAACTTCATCTTTTATTTTCAATATAAATTCTAAAGGGTACCCTCGCTCTAGAAACAACTGGGTCAGGAAATCACATTCAACCATGAAATCTATGTCATCAGAGGTCATTCCTGAAATCCTTACAAATTGACCTTTCACTATACTTCTTTTTTGATGTATGGGATGTCCACTAGAGAAATGAAGGTAACTATTAGAAAAGGTTTTCTTCCTAAACACCTTAGATTTAAAATGATTAAAGTCTTTAATTAGAGTGATATCCAAATAATTAATCGAATCTAAACTCATTTCATAGGTAAACTTCAAAAATTCAGTAGTATTGCTAATATAAGAAATAAACTCATCTAATTTCTCTATAGAATCATTCCAAAGTATCATGATGTCGTCCAAATAACGTTTATAAAGGACCCAACAATCTTTATAGGGGCTTTGACGAATAAAATTCTTTTCCCAGGTGTTCAATACCATATTGGCAAAGATGGGGGCACATCTTGCCCCCATCGCAACTCCACTCTTTTGTCTAAAAAATTCCCCTTGAAAAAAATATAATTATGTTTTAAAACTAATTCCATCATGACCATACAGATATAGATCTCATCATCAACAAATCCACTACATCAATAGTTACCAGAATAAGATCATTATTAAATATATTGTCCTTCACAGAATATAATAAGTCCCAAGAATCCTTAAGGAAGGACCATCCTTTCATCGTAATTCTTTTCAGTTTAACATCAATGTATCTCGTTAGAGTGGAAGTCACTGAACCTTCTGATGCAACAATGGGTCTTAGTGGTGGGTCCAATAACTGCTTGTGAACTTTAGGGATCCCGAAAATAGAGGGAAATGCTGGGTTTATCAATATTCAAAAATTCAAATAGCTCCATATCAATAAAACCTTCTAAGACCAGATCATATAAGGTGGAAAATATCTTCCTATAACCAATATGTATTTCATTTTTAGAAATAGATTCATACTTTGACTCATAAAGTAAAAGATTAAACATTTTAGCTTCCTAACTAATATTGTTCATGAAAACAATCCCACCCCCTTTATCTGGCTTCATAACTCTTAGGGTGGGATTTCCTTTAATAGTTAATAGTAAATCATACTCAGATTTAGAAAGGTTTGATGGAAATCTATTGTTTTTAATAGCTAGTCAATTCCTTCTCCACCACAGTTTCAAAATTTCTCAATTGAGCATGAACAGGGGGGTTCCATGTACTTTTCCTTTTTAATGGATTCGAAATTACGTCTTCAGATTCTTTTTCACCAAACAACAATCTAAAGTTAACTTTTCTCAGAAACATCTTCAAGTCTATTAAAAGTCTACTGGTATTACATTTTGTACTAGGTACAAAATTGAGCCCTTTTGAGAGTAGACTAAACTATACAGAAGTTATCTTGAGATCTGTGTAATTAAAAATAATAAAGTTCTTATATTCATCAGAAGTACAAATCACATTATTCTCATCGGAGTCAGACTCAATTAATGGAAAACTATAATTAAGCCCAACATCTACTAGAGCCAGTGATTTATTTAAAAAGGAAATTATCTCCTGCCCCTCCCCCTCCATATATGATATTATTCAATTATTTAGTTTAGTGGATGTTAGGTAGTTTTTAATATGTATTAATAAAGATTTAAACATGGTTTTCCTTTTGGGACACAAAAGTTTTACGTTTAATAAGCTGTATTTAATTAATATTTATGAGCAACTTTCTGGATTGGGTGGTTTGAATTAATTGTTTTATTATAGTTGATATAAATTATGTGCTAGAAATGAGGTCAGTAGTCTGATGAAGTCTGAATTTCTGACGAAAAACATGTTTGTGTTACTCGTGACGTTTTACATTAAACTGTTATCTGATAATAATCCTGAGCTGTCCGGTGCATCGCTTTTCTCTACACCGTGCTTTTGTGGTTATTAGTTGTGGTTGCACTGTTGGTTCCTCTTATATAATATTGTTTTGTACTGTTCTATTTATTATAAAGCCAGCTTGATCTTTATTTATTAATTCCAGGAGTATATTGTTTAGCCTTTTGCTAGTATAAACATGAAAATGTTGTAGTCTACATTCAAAAATGCAATAAGAAGCACATGATATAGGATCTTTACATGATTTTGAAGTAGGTGTAATTATAGAGTATCACCAAGAGGGGGAAATATTAGCAGAGCTTTTGACTTCTTCAAATACATTCCTGTCAGGTAACAGTTTATACAGTTCTGGGATGATAACATCTAATCCTGGAGCCTTGTTGGTTTTGAGACTTTTAATTTGATCTTTCAAATCTTTAAAATAAAATGACTTATCAGTTTTACTTTTCTGTTCATTAATTAGTTTATAAGGTATATTTTTCTTAAAAAAACTATCAGTTCATTATTATCTAAGTTTATCTCCATTATATTAATTTTTTCATAATATTTACTAAAACATTGTAATATATCATTCAGATTCATTATTTTGATGTTTTCCCATGTTTATATACAATCTCTTTAATGTGATTGATTTTGTTCATATTTTTGATCTAATGGCTGTTCTATGTAGATTTTTGGGTTTACTGAATAAGGCTGTTATTTTATTTTTCTCCAGATTGATTGAGATCTTGTGTTGAAGTATTTCCTTATATTCCTGATTCAGCTTTTTAACTACATATTTGCGGCTTTGTCATTGGGCTTTAAGCTTAACTTTAATTTATCTATATTACATTGTAAAGCAATCAAATCCTTGCCTCATTATTCCCTTTGACATATATACCAGTGTTTAGCTTTACCAAATAAATAGGCTTTTAGGGTGCCCCATAATGTAGCATCTGATACCTCCCCATTATTATTAAATTCCATGAATTGATTATTTTCTCTCAAAAGCCAATCATTAAAACCTTTTATTTTAATTATGTATGCAGGTAACATTTGACAGTGAATTAAGATATTTGAGTTAAAGGTTAGTGTGAATGTAATGGCAGTATGGTAAAAGGGCATGAGACTATTAGTACAGCTTCTGTTTTTGAATAAAGCTCATTTGATGCAAAGACTTTAAGATGACGTTGGTGATCAAGAAGAGGAGGAGGAGTGTGAGGGCAGCACCAAGGATCAAATGGTGGAAATTGAAAAAGGGTAATTGTGAGGTGGAGTTCAGGGAAGAGTTAAGACAGACACTGGGTGGCAGTGAAGAGTTACCAAATAGCTGGGTAACTACAGCAGAGCTAGTAAGGGAAACGGCTAGACAGGTGCTTGGTATGACATCTGGACATAGGAAGGACGACAAGGAGACATGGTGGTGGAATGAGGAAGTACAGGCAGGAGAGTATACAGAGAAAGAGGTTGGCAAAGAAGAAGTGGGATTGTCAGAGAGATGAAGAACGTAGACAGGAGTATAATGAGATGAGGTGCATGGCAAAGAGAGAGGTGGTGAAGGCTAAGGATAAGGCATAGGAAGAGTTGTACGAAAGGTTGGACACTAAGGAGGGAGAAAAGGACATGTACCAATTGGCTAGACAGAGGGACCGAGCTAGGAAAGATGTGCAGCAGGTAAAGGTGATAAAGGATAATGAGGGAAACATATTTACAAGTGAGGAGAGTGTGTTGAGCAGATGGAAAGAGTATTTTGAGGGGTTGATGAGTGAAGAGAATGAGAGGGAGAGAAGGTTGGGTGATATGGGGATAGTGAATCATGAAGTGCAATGGATTAGCAAGGAGGAAGTAATGATAGCTATGAAGAGGATGAAGAATGGAAAGGTTGCTGGTCCAGATGACATACCTCTGGAAGCATGGAGGTGTTTAGGTGAAATGGCAGTGGAGTTTTTAACCAGATTGTTTAATGAAATTTTGGAAAGTGAGAGGATGCCTGAGGAATGGAGACAAAGTGTTTTGGTAACGATTTTTAAGAATAAGGGTGATGTGCAGAGCTGTAGTAACTACAGAGGGATTAAATTGATCAGTCACAGCATGAAGTTATGGGAAAGAGTAGTGGAAGCTAGGTTAAGAAGGGACATGATGATTAGTGATCAGCAGTATCGTTAAACCTATATAGTGATTTAAATATTTTGCTGTAGAAGATTGTGTGATTTGTTTCTTATTAGTGGTGTCTTTATTTGATAAAAAATGCAATTAAAGTCTCAGGCTATCACCACATTCCCTTTTGAATATAATGTCATAATGTGGATACTTATTGGATGACTTAGATCCTATTCCAGCAATCCAATAACTATTTATGAGAGTGTAATTCTTTTTATCTATTTCTATTACCACTGCTTTAGGTAAATCTAGCATTTTCTTCCAAGGGTAAGAATACCTCTTCTTTTTTAACAGAAATGAGAACTTATTAGAATTAGGTAGTCCTTTATTTGCAGCCTGCCTAAATCTTCAGTCAAAAGATGTGTTTCTTGCAAGAACACATTATCTGCTTTATGTAATGTTAAATACTTATTTAAACACTTATTCAACCCATTAACATTTGGTGAACAGGTGAACAAAATGTATATCTTGGTACCTTTGAGAACAAATGGTTTAAAAACTAATGAAAAAGAAGTTATGTACTCGCCATAACGTTCCATGTTTGTTGTCCATCTCACCTTCATTCTTTGCTGGCTGTGTTCGGAACCGATCATCTGTTTCGACTCAGCCTTTACTAAAGCTTGAGAGCTTCCACTGACTTGAGGCTATACCCTATCCCATCATGCCTAGGGAAGATTACCCAGATCTTGTTTGCAATTACTAAGCTGAATGAAATCATATACATATATTCAAGCTATGTTTACAGACATATGCTCCGCAAGACAAAGAAAGGAATCAGAGAACATGAATTCCACATCCAATAAAGAACTCTCGATCCTCCAGGAGTGAAGGATGGGGTAAGGAGGGTGGCACACAAGAATGAAGATGAGATGGACACCAAACATGGAACATTATGGTGGGTATATAACTTCTTTATGTTATGTTGTCTATCTCGCCTTCATTCTTTGCTGGTTGGGGCAGTGTCCCTAGCACCTTCTTTCTTGGGTGGCTCAAGGGAACAAACTCTTCAGAACAGTGGATCCAAAGCGGAAGCCCTTCCTGGGAGGCCACATCTACTTGTAATGAGTGATAAAGGTATGAAGTTTACCCCATATCGCTGCAGCGCAAATTGAATCCATAGGTAACCTACCCTGAAAAGCAGTTGAGGTTGCAATAGCTCTTGTTGAGTGGCCCTTACTTTTTCCAGGCAGTTGTCTATTTTGAGAACTGTATAAATAGTTAATAGTATTGGTAAGCCATTTTGACAGAGTGACCTTTGATATTGCAGCACCCTTCTTTTTATCTGAGAAGGATACGAATAATTAAACAGATTTCCTGAATTCCTTTTCTTCTGTGTAGGTAGAAACATAGCTGCCTGTGTACATCCAATTGGCAAAATTTATATTCTGCCTTGTTGCCATAGTTTGGGAAGAAAAGAGGCAGATCAATGGATTGATTCAGAACAAACTTTGGGTAGAAAGGATGGATTGGTTCTAAGGGAGACTCTATCTTTATGAAAAACTAGATAGGGAGAGCATATCGATAATGCTTGAAGTTCTGATACCTTCCTAGCTGACGTGATGGCCACCAAAAAGACTGTTTTCCAAGTTAGGAACTTTAGATGACAAGAAGAAGCTGGTTCATATGATGGAAGGATTAAGGTGGATAATACTAGATCTGAAGTAGTTAACTTCATTTGTGCAGCAACCTATGGAACCTATGGGAATCGGATCCGACCTCGGATCCGAGCCGTCAGTTTTCAACAGCTTTAGATCCGAGCTCCAAGCTCCTCTCCTACCCATAATCCCTGCCAACCCTGACTGACCTCAGATCTAGTTTGCCGCGGTTTACTTCAGCAGCTTGATCCTTCGAGTTCCAAGCTTTTCATCACTTTGTGAGAAAATTTAACCTTTTTTTTGTCCCTTTCTTAAAAATTTGGTGTGAGTGTGTGTTCAGGTCCCTTTCCTAATCTTAAACACTCTTAGTTTACTTTATTTTTCTTCATGTTTAACCTCCCCCTTCCTTCGTGATTCCGTCAGGGTTGTGTGTGTGTGTGTTTGGGGCCTAGTATGTGTGGTTACCTTTTTTAGTTAATATGTTTGAGGCCCCAAAGCTGATTTTTTTCTAAGTGCACCGAGTGTGGCCATAAGCTGTCCCCAGCGGATGGCCACACTCGGTGTGTGCTGTGCCTTGGGGTTGAGCACCTGTCCTCTGGTTGTACCATTTGTGCGGCGTTCAACCCCAGGGCACTCAAGGACCGGAGGTCTAAGCTGATTCTGGCGGGTCTTCTGACCCCTGACCCGGCTTCTACCTCCGGTCCTCCCGTGGCTCCCGCTGCGGCTGCGGCGGCTGCCACTCCTGCTTCCCTCCCCCCGGCCGGGACTCAACCTCCTGCCTTAGGCCCGGAGGAGAGGGAGGCCAGGAAAGAAAAAAGGAGGGAGAAACACCAGAGGGAGGCCCCCCCCCGGCTAAGCGGTCTTCTCCCTCCAGAACTTCTGGGTCTCCTCCTTCTTGGATCCAGTCCCCGTGCTTTTCACCGGGTCCTGCGGAGGAGGAGACCCGATCTCCTTCGAGGTCATCGAGGCGACACTCCTGCCCCGCCTTGGTGGCCTCGTCGAGATCGACCAGAAGTCTCACAGATGCAGATTTGGACCGGATGATGAGAAGATTCCTCCAGGACCAACTGCAGATGGGAGTGCTCCTGCCTCCTCCCCCTCCGGGGGGGAGCTCGACCCCCTTCTTTGCCCCGATAGCTCCTTCTCCATCATGTTTCCCGTGTTCGGAGTCTTCGGAGCCGGGCAGCCTTGGAGCCGTGGGTGTGTCGGCACCGATAGTCTCTGGTACTTCAGCGCCGACGCTTCCCTCGAGTCTGTCAGGTCCATTTTCTTCGGATCCGAGCTCTCGGAGCTGAGGGCTGAGCTTCAGATCCGGTGGTATCGGTATGCCTTCGGCTCCGTCCAGGTCGGAGCATACTGGTCCATCGGATCCGATCGCTTCGGCGCCGGCTCCGATTTGTCCGTCGGATCCGAGCGAGAGTCTGCTTTCGGATCCCAGAGAGAGCAGCTCTCCCTCGGCATTCGACGTGGTGGAGAGGGCCCTGTCAAGACAATCCAGGCCCCCGGCCCTTGTCACGGCTCCAACCTGCACTCCTTCTCTGTTGGGTCCGACTTTCATCACCCGGCCCCAGGGACAGCCTGCTTTGACGTCCCAGGTAGTGCCATTGGAACAAGACGTGGCTGGTGAAACCTCCTCGGACAGCCCCCCCGAGGAGGTTCCTCGCAAGTGAAGGTGCAAAAGGAGGCACCTGGACTCCCCCTGAGTTCTTGACTGAGGACACGGATTTGGAGGAAGGGGAAGGCTCCCCAAGATCACCCCCCGAAGATGTCCCATTTGGTGACATCATGGAGATGCTTAGAATAAGGGGGGGGGTGATCTGCCCCAAAGCCTACCTCGGACGAATCCATGTTGCTGGAGGTGTTTGAAGCAGGCCCTTCTACCTCTTGGGTGTCCCCTCCAGCCGACCCCCTGGTAGACTTGATTACTACCAGGGCGTGGAAGGAGCCGGACACTGTGTAGCCAGTCACCAAGTGCCCGGACAAAATCCTTAGCCCACCCTCTGACAAGTCCCACTGGAGTAAGGGTCCCCCTGTAGATGCCATGTTGGTGGCGGCGGCCACCAAGAGGGAACTAGCTCAGGAGAGTCCCTCGGTTCATCAACCGAGCAAGGAGTCTCGGTCGATGGACTGCCTAGGGAAGCGGGTGTTTAGTTCGGCTACCTTCTGTGTAAGGTCGTTGAACTACTTGGCACATGTGCTTCGACTGCAGCGGGACCTTATCAAAGAGTATGCTGCGTCGCCCCCCGAGTCCATGTTGGCGGAGGACAAGCAATTGCACTCCACCCGGATGGCCACTTCTACGATCCATATCTAACACCTCTATGCAGCTACTGTCCCATGCCACGGAAGGAGCCGCTAGAGCCAGCGGAGCGGGCCTCATCTTGAGACGTCAGGCCTGGCTCCGGCACTGTGATTTCGCGGAACTCTTTAAGGCGTCTTTCGCTAATACCTTTTTCGATGGTTCTGCCCTTTTTGGCAAAACGGTGCGAGATACTTTGGTCCAGAGCGAAAAGGATGGGATGACATTGTCTGCCATCAGAGTCCGCTTCTCTGCTCCCCAGAGGTCCTTCTCAAAGAACCAAAAGGGTCAGAAGAAGATGTGGTTCCGGAAGTCGCAACAGTCCCGACCTGCTCCGGACTCCCAGCCTTTCCGCGGCAGAGGAGGGCAGGGTGGACGCCGCCCTAGAGGCAGAGGGGGCCCATGGAATGTTGGATCCAGAGAACCCTTCTTGAACCAACCCATGCAACACCCCTGAGGGGTTGCCCGACTGCTCCACTCTGGAGGCAGTCGGGGGGCATTTCTCGAAGCACCCAGCAGCTTGGGAGTCCATCACAACAGACCGCTAGGTGCTTCGCATTATATCCAGAGGATATCAGATTCCCTTTTCTCGTTGCCCACGCAGCCCCAGATACCTCCCCGATGTTCCACCCGATCAGAGGGAGGCCGCAGCAATGGAAATCCGACACTTGCTGGAAAAAAGAGCCATCCAACATGTCCCCCCAGACCAGTGCGGATCTGGGTTTTACTCCAGGTTCTTCTTGGTGCCAAAAAAGACGGGGGACTTAAGACCAATCCTCAACCTCTCTTCCTTGAACCTGTCAGTAACCAAAGAAAAGTTCTGCATGGTCACTCTTCAATCCATTCTCCCCTTTTTGCGGGAGAACGATTGGATGTGCTCTATAGACCTCAAGGATGCGTACTACCACATTCTGATGGACAGGCAATCCAGGAGGTTCCTCCGCTTCCGGCTAGGAGCCAGTCATTTCCAATTCAGGGTCCTCCCCTTTGGTCTCACCACAGCCCCCAGGGTGTTGACCAAAGTGTTAGCAGTGATAGCGGCCCACCTGAGGCTTCAGGGAATCCAGGTCTTCCCGTACCTGGACGACTGGCTCCTGACCGCCCCGACAAGGCATCTACTCTGTCTAGCCAGAAACTACTTTCTTCGTCTAGCTCCCCGGCTGGGGATCACTATCAACATAGAGAAGTCGTCTCTTACTCCGACTCAGACCATAGACTTCATAGGGGCCAGACTAGACACAAACAAACTCCTAGCTTTCTTGACCACAGACCGACTACGAACCCTGAGGCTACACGTGCGGGCCATTCTACAATCTCCAGTTCCTCCGGCGGAATTGGTCATGAGGGCTCTTGGCTCAATGGCGGCGGCAATCAACCTATTGCCGATGGCACGTTTGAATATGAGGGTCTTACAATGGACCCTTCAGGTCCAGTGGTCCTTTCTTCAGTATCCTCTGAGCCATCCCATTCCCCTCAGCAGGGCTTGCAGGAGGGCCCTCCTATGGTGGCACCAATCTCCGGACCTCCAGCAAGGCCGCCCCTTCTCTATGACCCCTCCACTAGCCACGGTGACCACGGACGCCTCCCGCCTCAGGTGGGGGGGGACATTCTTCGGGCAGGACAGTCCAAGGCACGTGGGACCTCACGGAGACCTCACTGCATATCAACGTCCTAGAGATGAGGGCAGTGCTGTTAGCGTTGCAAGCACTTCAGGACCTTCTTCCTGTAGGAACGATTGCGATTCAGACAGACAATATGTCTGTTGTCTGGTACATCAACAAACAAGGGGGAACCAGGTCTTACCCACTCTGTCGAGAGGCCATGAGGGTGTGGGAATGGGCGATCTCCACCAACCGCTTTCTCATAGCAACGCACATTCCGGGGCGGTCCAACATCCTAGCGGACAAACTAAGTCGCACCATCCTGTTACCATACGAGTGGTCTCTGAATCCCAAGATAGCAAATCGGATTTTCGCCAAATGGGGTCAACCCTGTTGCAATCTCCTTGCCTCTCCCTCGAACACAAAATGTTACGACTACTTCGCTGTCATTTCCCCCTCCGGGGAACCCCCGAGAGACACTCTGGTGCATGCTTGGCCTCCCGGTCTTCTTTATGCTTACCCTCCTCTTCCCCTGATGATGAAGTTTCTTCAGAAAGCCAGCCAGTTGGGGACCAGGATTATCCTCATTGCCCCGTTTTGGCCTCATCAAACCTGGTTCCCTTACCTTTGGTCTCATCTGGTGAATCCTCCTTGGGTTCTGGATCCCCGTCCGGATCTAATATCCCACCCCCTAGAGCTCCCAGTCCCGAACCTGGACAATCTCAAGCTCACAGCTTGGCTGCTCCAGTTCCACTCGTAGCTAGGACTCCCGGTATCTCTTCTCCAGTTAAAACTATTCTAGTAGCAGCGCGCAAGCCTTCTACTAGAAAGATCTATAGTTGCAAATGGAAATGTTTCTCCATTTGGGTGGAACGCCAAAACTTGGATCCTTTTACAGCTCCTTTGCCCGCTGTATTAGACTTTCTGTCAGGGATGTTTCATCAGGGGGCTAGCTCCTCCACAGTCAAGGTTCAACTAGCAGCTATCTCTCATTATCACGTGGGAAATGAAATGGGCCCTTTGATCACCACGACATTGTGTAAGACCTTTTTGAAGGGCACCTTTCTGCTCAGACCTCCAGTGAAGGATGTAGTCCCTCCTTGGGATTTAACGCTGGTGCTTCAGGCCTTGACAGCTCCCCCGTTTGAGCCTGCAGCTTCAGTAGATCTTAAATTCTTGTCATGGAAAACGGCCTTTCTTGTCACTATCACCTCGGCTCTAAGGGTCTCTGAACTACAGGCCCTCTCTGTAAAACCTCTATACTTGACCTTTCACAAGGATAGAGTTTACCTCAGGACCAATCCCTCTTTTCTTCCCAAGGTTGCCTCTGAATCAAATATTAACCAGTCCATTAACCTGCTGGTCTTTTTTCCAAATTACCGTAACAAAGGAGAATACAAATTACACTCATTGGATGTGCATAGACAACTTTGCTTCTACATCTACAGGACATCTGGTCATAGGAAATCCGACCAGTTGTTCGTCTCCTTTGCCAAATTTAACTTGGGTAAATCGGTGTCTAAAGTTACACTGTCTAGATGGATTTCACAGTGTATCCTTCTAGCATATGAAAGTTCTGGCAGGCCCACACCTCAGGGAGTCCATGCCCACTCTACTCGATCTATGCCTACCTCTGCGGTCTTTAGAGCTAGAGTCTCTTTCGATGATATTTGTTCGGCAGTCACTTGGGCCTCATCTCATACCTTTATCAGTCACTATAAATTGGACATTATCTCCAGAGGGAGAGCATCCTTTGGCTCTGCAGTGCTCCGGAACATCCTTCCATGAAGGCCGCCCAAGATTCAGGTAGCTGGGGACTCTGTCCCATAGGTTGCTGCACAAATGAAGTTAACTATTACAGATTAAGAAGTTATGTACTCACCATAACGTTCCATCTGAGTAGGTAAACTTCATTTGTCAGCAACCGTCCCTCCCTCCTGCCCCCTCACTTGTGAATGTATTCATACTCAGGTCCATGGGTTTTACCCACTTTTCTTGAGAATAATATTTTCTAGCAGTTTCTGCTGTTGGGCAAACTTGATCTGAGGTCAGTCAGGGTTGGCAGGGGATTATGGGTAGGGGGAGGAGCTCAGAGCTCGGATCTAAAGCTGTTGAAAACTGCCGGCTCGGATCCGAGGTCGGATCCAATTCCCATAGGTTCCATAGGTTGCTGACAAATGAAGTTTACCTACTCAGATGGAACGTTATGGTGAGTACATAACTTCTTAATTGCGGTCGCAAGGAGCAGGTGGTTCTTTTATTGGAGGCCTTAGTAAAAAGGTACCTCTCAGAAAGGCTAAGATCAGAAGTAGAGCAACCAAGCTGTCAATTTGAGAGTTTGGATTGAGGGATGGAGCGTCCCTGACAGATGCGTTAGGAGGTCTGGCACTGGATCCAGAATCCATGGGTCCTCTTGTGGATGGGACCAAAGGAAGGTGTACCAAATTTGATGAGGCCAGTATGGGGCGATGAGTATTAACCTGCATCTCAACAAATTGGCTTTCTGGAGAACTTTCAGGATTAATGGGAATGGAGGAAAAGCATAAAGAATACCCAGGGGCCAATCGTGTACAAGTGCATCCCTTGGTGACTGCCCTGGAGGGGGGGTAAGGGCAAAGTAGCTGCTGCATTTGGCATTCATGGATGTGGCAAAGAGGTCGCAGGAATGCTGGCCCCACATGCGAAAAATATGATGTAATGGGATCCTATCTCGCCTACATTCATAACTGATGGGCTCGGAGCCGATCCATCGGCTCCGACTCGGCCAACTAGTACAGTAGAACAAAGTCTCTTGTTGGCTGGGCTACCCTCTATCCCAGGTTGCACCACACCTGCTTCCCCAGATCTCGTTTGCCACTTTACAAGCTGGACGTGGTCTCGACTTGGCTGGAGCTAAGTGGTTTCTTTTTACCTTTTACTGGTCTTTGACCTTGGGGTTTTCTTCTGAATTTGATAAAACAGCTGTTTTAACAGCTATTCTCTGTATTTTGTGTGTTTGATAACTTGTTGTGTGTGAAGTGATTTACTGATACTTCTATTTCGCTGTCGGGCAAGGCCCGTTTAAGTTAGAGGGCCTTTGCCCTACTTTTGAAAGTTTGTGTCATTATTTTTCTCCGGGCAAAGCCCGTTTAAGTTAGAGGGCCTTTGCCCGTTGTTGTTGTTGTTGTGCGTGCTTACTGTGTTTCTCTTGTGAGGTAAATCTCCCTCTCAAGAGCTCGTGCTTGTTTTCTCGCTCTATAGTTGGCGCTAACTTTTCGATATTAGACACTGCTTTTCTTACTGTACAATATGTCCAAAGAGCAAAAGTCAGGATTTAAAAAATGCACTCGGTGCAATTACAAAATGTCTATTACAGACAGTCACTCGATATGGGTGTATTGTTTAGGGCCTAAACATCTACAGGAGACATGTAGTGTATGTCATGCTTTCTCCTCTAGGGTTCTTCAAGAGTGCAAAAATAAACTGATCTTGAAGGGTCTTATTAAGCCCTCTTTCGAGGAAGCTTTGGATTCTCCTATTACCTCTAAAAAGAAAAGATCGTCGGCTCCGACAAGTCCGTCGGAACTGACTGCTAAAAAGCATAAGTCGACCTCTTCTTCCTCGGCTCCACTGACTTCGGGGCCGAGGGTCGAAGGGTCTGCCTCGATGCCTCTTTCCTCGGCTCCATTAGTTTCGGAGCCGCAGGTTGGAGTATCGAGGCGAATCACCTCCATCGGTTCCAATGGTTTCGGAGCCCCTGGAGGTGTGCAGCTCAGACTCTTCCCCCTCGGCTCCGAAGAAAGCTCCTTCGGCGCCGATGGTTGTCCATGCTGTGGTGGAACCGGCGCTGATAGTGTTGGAGCCTTTTCGGAGCTGGTCCCCTACACTCTCGGAGCCGAGAGGAAAGTCTTCTCGTCCTTTGTCTACCTCCTCTAAATCCTCAAAACTGTCAGATTCGGATTTGGATAGGGTGATTCAGAGGCTTTTCCAGTCTCCAGTTTTTGCTCAAATGGTCTCGGCTCCAGCCCAGTTGGCTTTGGAGCCGATCCCCCCTCCGAAACATTCGATTCCTCCTCCAACCTCCTCAGAGCCGTTGGAGTCGGTGATGGTGGAGCAATGCGGAGCCGTACGGTCGGAGCCGAGACCCCTTCGAGGTCTATCGGCACCGACTATGGTTCCTACCCTGTCCTCGGGTTCAGGGTTTGGTACTGGGACTTCCTCAGCCGGGCCCGAGGGGAACACTTTGGGACTGGGTGCCTCAGTGCCTAGTCTTCCCCTCGGAGCATCGGCTGCCGGAATTCCCAGCGCCATCGTGGCCTCTAGACCAGTGATCTCCATGGAGTCTGGAGGTCCGGCCTTTGAGGCCATGAGGAGCGCACTGGCCATGCCCTTGCCGGCTCAGCAGGCTTCCACCTCACCGTCCCTAGACCTGGAGACTGGTGCTTGTGCCGTGTTGCAGTCCCCTGGCAGCGGGGCCCCAGGGCCTGAGGATAGCCCCATCGGGGGTTCCCTTCTTCCGGGGGGGTCCGTCCGAAACTGCTTCGGACGAGCCCCCACGGAAGAAATTGTGCAAGAGGAAGCACGTGGACTCCCAAGATGAGTCTGTTACATCGGATACTGACCTCGATGACGCGGAAGGGTCCCCCAAATCATCTTCGGATGATATCTCTTTCTCAGATATCCTTGAGATTCTGAGACAGAGAGGAGATTGGCAGGCCAAAACCCCTTCCGCTGAGTCAGTCTTCCTCAAGGCCTTCGGGGCCTAGCCCTCCGCCTCCTGGGTGTCTCCGCCCTTCGATGAACTCCTTGATTTGGTTTCTCGAAGGGCTTGGGAACACCCTGATTCTGTGGAACCGGTGCCTGCGAGACCTAATAAATTTCTTTCAGCCCCCCCCCCAGAAGGAATTTCTGACGAAAGGTGTTCCCGTAGATGCTATGGTGGTGGCTTCTGCCACACAGCAGGACGTGGCAGAGGCTTCAACGTCTATCCACCTTCCTAATAAGGATTCCAGGAGCATGGATAGGTACGGGAAGCGCACCCTTTCTTCAGCGGCCTTTACCTTATGGTCGCTGAACTATTTATGTCATTTTACCAGGCTCCAAAGGGACCTCCTTAAAGAGCTAAGTGACTCCCTCACTGGTAATCTACCTGAGGCGCTAGCCCCTACTGTTGGCGCCCAGATGACTACCTTGTTTTCCATCGTAAACTCGTCCATGAGGCTCATTTCAGATGCGGCAAGGCGAGTAGAGCAGCGGAACAGGCGTTGCCCTCAGGAGACATGCCTGGTTACGCTTGTGTTCATTTGCGGAGGCCTTCAAGTCTTCCTTCACGCCCCCTTTGATGGGTCATCTTTGTTTGGACCCAAGGTGAAGGACACACTAACTCGGTGCGAGCAGGAGGGCAAGACCTTGACTGCCGTTGGGGCCCGCTTTTCCGCTCCCTCTAGGCCTTACCCCAAGGTCCAGAGAGGAGGGAAAATGTGGTTCAGAAAAACTCAGAGGTCTTTCCCTACTCCACCCAGTGATCCCCCCTCCAGAGGCAGGGGGGGGGATTCAGGAAGACGCCGCCCCAGAGGCGGCAGAGGCCCCCGTAATTCTGGAGACCGCGATTCCTTTCGTGGTTCTTCCTACACTCAGCGTCCCTGAGTTGTTGCCCGACTGTGCAGCTCCGGAGCCAGTCGGGGGTCGTTTTGCAGAACACCCACAAGCTTGGGAATCTATAACCAGCGATCAGTGGGTGCTTCGGATTATTACCGGAGGCTATCTCATCCCCTTCATCAAGCCCCCCCTTCCCTTAAGGGAAATCCGGGACGTGCCACCCAGTCAGCGGGATCAGGCAGCAATAGAGATTTCAAAGCTGCTAGAAAAAGGAGTCATCCAGCCTGTCCCCACCGACCAGATAGGATCAGGAACTTACTCAAGATTATTTTTGGTGCCAAAAAAGACAGGGGACTTCAGGCCCATTTTGGACCTCAGTTCATTGAATCGTTTTGTGGAAAAGTCCAAATTCCGAATGGTCACCCTTCAATCCATTCTTCCACTGCTGGAGAAGGATGCATGGATGTGCTCCATAGATCTCCAGGACGCTTACTATCATATTCTGATAGCTCAAGAGTCCAGGAGACACTTACGCTTCTGCCTGGGAGTCAGTCATTTCCAGTTCCGAGCACTGCCCTTTGGTCTCACCACAGCCCCCAGGGTGTTCACCAAGTGTCTGGCAGTGGTGACTGCTCACCTGAGGAGTCTAGGATTCCAAGTGTTTCCATATCTAGACGACTGGCTCCTTACTGCCACCTCCGAGCATCTACTATTTCAGGCGCTCAACGCCACTTTCACCTTGGGCCGTTTCTTGGGAATTACGTTCAATTGGCAAAAATCTGTACTACAGCCATCTCAGCGTATTACTTTTATAGGCACAGACTTAGATACAAAAAGGATGCGCGCCTTCTTACCGGCAGCAAGAATTCAGGTTCTGCAAAACCAAGTCAAATCCTGTCTCCCCCTATCAAGAGCTCCGGCTCATCTGATCCTACAACTGTTGGGCTCGATGGCGTCAACTATACTCCTAGTCCCCTTAGCCAGACTCCACATGCGAATTTTGCAATGGCTCCTATCGGTTCAATGGTCCTATCAGGAACTCCCCTTGAACCATTTAGTCATGATCACGGAGAGTTGCCGTCGGGATCTGCGTTGGTGGCTCCTCCAATCCAATCTCGACCAGGGGCGACCCTTTATTCCTCAATCCCCCGTTGCCACTGTGACCACGGACGCCTCCCAGGTAGGGTGGGGGGGTCATTACCTGGACAGGTCGGTCCAAGGCACATGGCAACTCCAGGAAATGCATTTGCATATCAATATCCTGGAGATGAGAGCTGTACTCTTGGTACTACAAGCTCTCCATCACGCTCTCCCGCAAGGTCCGATTGCTATCCTATCCGACAACATGTCGGTGGTTTGGTATATAAACAAGCAAGGTGGAACCAGGTCTTACCCACTGTGCAGAGAAGCCATGAGACTTTGGCACTGGGCCGTAGCTACCAACCGCTTTCTAATGGCAACGCACATACCGGGGAACTCCAATGTGATTGCGGACAGATTAAGCAGGACCATTCAATAACCCAACAAGTGGTCCCTCAACCAAAGAGTGGCTGCGAAAATCTTCGCCAAATGGGGCCTCCCTTGCTGCGACTTGTTTGCCAGCCCCCACAATGCGAAGTGCAGAGAGTTCTTCACGCTGATCCCCTTTCAGGGACAGATTCCCAGGGATGCTCTGACTCACATTTGGCCCCCTGGTCTTCTTTATGCCTTCCCTCCGGTTCCCCTCCTGCCGAGGGTGATACAGAAGGCCATTTACCTGGAGAGCGAGATGATTTTGATTGCCACGCACTGGCCTCGTCAAGTTTGGTTTCCCTTCCTACAGAGGCATGCGGTAGAAGGTCCATGGTTTTTGAACCCAGTGCTGGACCTGTTGACTCATCAGTCAGGACGGTTTCACCCATCTCTCAGGTCATTGAGGTTGGCGGCATGGTTACTCCGCTTCCATCCTTAGTCCGAGACAATTCCCTTTCTCCGGAGGTGATCCACATATTGTCTTCTTCTCATAAACCTTCCACTGTCAAACTCTATTCCAGCAAATGGAAAAGGTTCGCCTTCTGGGCTCAGCAACGAGGTATAGACCCCCTTACTGCCCCAGTATCGGAGGTTTTGAATTTCTTGGCCTCTCATTTTCAGTTGGGCTCTTCAGTTTCCACGATTAAGGTTCAGCTAGCGGCTATCTCTAATTTTCATGCTTCTTTTGAACCTTCATTGATGTCTCACAAACTTTGTAAGTCTTTCCTTAAAGGAGCATGGCTCCTTAGGCCTCCAATATCTCACCCTGTCCCCCCTTGGGACCTAAATATGGTTCTTGCTGCCTTAACTGCCCGCCCTTTCGAACCAGCTGCTACCTGCGATTTGAAATTTCTGTCCTGGAAAACTGCCTTTTTAGTGGCCATAACTTCGGCCAGGCGGGTTTCAGAACTTCAAGCTCTTTGTTCTGATCCTCCCTATTTGATATTTCACAAACATAGAGTGTCCCTGAAATTAAATCCTCCTTTTACCAAAGGTAGCTTCTTCTTTCTGTATTCAACAGACTATAGAGCTCCCTGTATTTTTTCCAGAGTTTTCTAATAACGCAGAATATACTTTTCATCAATTGGACGTCCATAGACAACTGCTTTTATTTGAATAGAACCGCTCAGATGCGGAAATCAAATCAACTGTTTGTTTCCTTTGCAATAAACAAATTGGGTCAACCAGTAGCTAAAACCTCCATAGCTAAATGGATTAAAGATTGCATCTCTTTCATTTATTCGCAGGCTAACAAAGAGCTTCCCTTTCCAGTCAAGGCTCATTCTACCAGGGCAATGGCTACTTCTGTAGCTTTTCACTCCAAATTATCAATAGATGATATTTGTGCTGCGGCTACCTGGACTTCTCCGCACACTTTCATTTCTTATTACAAATTAGATGTGGTTTCTCGAGGCAGGGCTTCCTTTGGTTCCACAGTTCTCAGGAGTGTTTTCCAATGAGCCACCCGGGATTTAGGTGCTAGGGACGCTGTCCCATCAGTTATGAATGTAGGTGAGATAGGATCCCATTACATCTTTTAGTTATGTACTTACCATAACTTCGGATGTATGGGATCCATCTCGCCTACATTCATACGTACCCACCCTCCTTCCCCCTTCCATTGGGATTTAGAGGAGATGTAGTTCCATTTGGAGATCTTCTCTTGAAGAACTTTAGTTGGTTGTAGTGACTACTATTTTTTCTGTGTTTGCATGTATGTATGAAAGCGAACAAACAAGATCTGGGGAAGCAGGTGTGGTGCATCCTGGGATAGAGGGTAGCCCAGCCAATAAGAGACTTCGTTCTAGTGTACTAGTTGGCCAAGTCGGAGCCGATGGATCGGCTCCGAGCCCATCAGTTATGAATGTAGGCGAGATGGATCCCATACATCCGAAGTTATGGTAAGTACATAACTAAAAGTTTCGCAATTTCCTGTTTCAGGGATTACTCATGAGGCATTAGAATAGCCCTGCTTATCATGGTGGATTTCCCCGGGATATGTGTTGCTGTCAGAAGGCGTTGGAAAGAGACTGCCCATTGCCATACTCTTTGAGCCGCTCGACACAGGGTGTAAGATCTGGTTCCCCCTTGTTTGTTTATATAACACACAACTGACATATTGTCTGTTTGGATTGCAATTGTTCCCAGTGGATGGAAGTTCTGGAGTGCCTGCAACACCAAGAGCACTCCTCTCATTTCTAGGACATTGATATGCAAGTGGTATTCGTATTCCTGCTGAGTTCCTTGGACAGTCTATCCAGATAATGCCCCCCCCCCCCCCCCCCCAATCTGGGAAGCATCGTTTAATTCCTGGAAGGACCATTCTGTGAAAAGAAGCCACTGAAGGATTCTCATGTGAAAGCGTGCTAAGGGAACTAGAAGAATGGCTGCTGCCATGGACCCTAATGTGGGAGGGCTTTTTCCTCCCGGTTTAAATGAGCATTTTTGGTTGCTTTATTTGTTTATTGTTCTGATTGGCCTCTGTCCTATTCACTACCTTATATATTAATGGGCTGTATTTGAATGTAATGGTACTTGTTTATTTTTGTCACACTGAGGAAGGCTGTGAAGCCCAAACCGGTTTGTGCAGTTTGTTTTCATTGCCAATATAATGTGTATCTTTTAAATACACTTATTTTCAGAACAGGATTTGTGCTGGCTCTTTTTTTTGTTTGGTTGAACTGTTTTGAGCCGTGCACTTGCCGTACGTGCAGGTGCTTTTGTGTTTGGGTCCTTCCAGGAATTACCCATGTCTTACATGATGCTAATTATGGAATCTTGCAAAAGACACCTTTCCTGGTGTATGGTCTCCCCACTAGTTTCTCAGGGCAGACCATTCATGGAACTCCATCCGGTCGCCACAGTGACCACAGATGCTTCCCTGATAGTGGGGGGGGTGACATTATCTAGGGAAGACAGTCCAAGGCACATGGCAACCTCACGAGTACCACTTTCACATCAACGTCCTGGAGATGAGAGCGGTGCTCCTAGCACTGCAAGCTCTTCAAGACTCTCTCCCTGCCAGGACTATTGCAGTACAGACAGACAACATGTCAGTGGTTTGATACATCAACAAACAGGGCGGAACCAGGTCTTACCCCTTATGCCAAGAGGCCCTTAGATTGTGGCAATGGGCGATTTTTTCCCATTTTGTGATAGCAACATATATCCCTGGAACATCCAGTGTAATAACAGACAGGCTCAGCAGGGCTATCCTCATGCCTCACGAGTGGTCTCTGAAACAGGAAATTGTGGATCTTATTTTCTGCAAATGGGGGCAGCCTTGCTGCGATTTCTTTGCCTCTCCCCTCAACAACAAATGCAGCAGCTACTTCTCCCTTGTTCCTCCTCCAGGTCAGACACCCAGGGACGCTCTAGTCCTTGATTGGCCTCAGGGACTCCTTTATGCATTTCCCCACTTCCCCATAATTCCAAAAGTCATTCAGAAAGCAAAATCGTTGGGTTGCGAAATGATCCTCATTGACCCCTATTGGCCTCGACAGATTTGGTTTCCATTCCTTCACCCCCACCTTCTAGCCCAGCCTTGGATTCTGGACCCAGTACCGGACCTCTTGATTCATCAATCAGGTGGGCTACACTAATCCCTCCAATCTCTCAAGCTCACAGCTTGGCTACCCGACTTCCAGTCCTAGCCATGCTCCCCAATATTTCTCCAGCAGTGCGTGATATTATTGTTTCCTCCCATAAGACATATACAAGGAAAGTCTATGCTAGCAAATGGAAAAGATTCTCTTACTGGGCAGAATCCAGGACTTTAGATCATTTTACAGCTCTTCTACATGAGATTTTGGACTTTCTAGCAGAACTGTTTCATTCTGGTGCAGCAGCTGCTACCATCAGAGTACAACTGGCTGCCATTTCATATTTTCATGTCGGAGTTTCTAACTCCAGCATAATGTCTCACAAACTCTGTATGGCCTTCATGAGAGGTACATCTCTACTTAGACCCCCAGTGAAAGAGCCACTTCCACCTTGGGATCTCAATTTGGTTTTGCCTCCTTGATACTGCCACCCTTTGAACCAGCAGCATCATGTTCCTTGAAGTTTCTGTCTTGGAAAATTCTTTTCTTAGTTGCTATTACTTTTGCCAGATGTGTTTCAGAACTTAATGCACTGTGTGTTCGCCCTCCATACCAAGTTTTTCACAAAGACAGAGTTTCCCTGAGAACTAACCCATCTTTTCTACCTAAAATTTGTTCAGACCACAGTTTGAATCAATCCATTGAACTCCCTGTCTTTTTCCCTAATAATTCCAACAAGGCAGAATACAGACTACACCAATTGGATGTCCATAGACAGCTGCATTTCTATCTCCATAGAACTAAAGAAATGAGAAAATCAGATCAGTTGTTCCTTTCATTTGCTAACAACAAACAAGGCCTTCCAGTTTTTAAAGTAACATTGTCAAAATGGTTATCGGACACCATAGTCCATACCTACCACTTGCGACAAAAAGATCTTCCAAGAAATCCCAAAGGTCATTCAACCAGGTCAGTAGCTACTTCGGTAGCATTTCAATTTAGATTGCCTATAGATTCAATTTGTGCAGCAACTACTTGGGCAGATCCTAATATTTTCATTTCTCATTACAAAGTAGATGTGTTCTCCCAGGGCAGAGCTTCCTTTGGTTCCACGGTTCTGAAGAGTCTGTTCCAATGAGCCACCCAGGATTGAGGTGCTAGGGACGCTGTCCCGTCCAGCAAGAATGAAGGCGAGATTGGATAACTTAACATAAAGAAGTTATGTACCTACCATAACGTTCCATGTTAGTTGTCCTTCATCTCACTTTCCTTCTTGCGTCCCTCCCTCCATCCCCCCTTCCTTGAGGATTGAGAGGAGTTTCTCAATGGTTTCACTGGCTAATTTGTTTTGTTATTAGTTGCTTCTCAACCAAACCATGACAATTAACTGTATATCCAGATTTATTAATGGATTATCTTCTATAATTATGTCTGGTGCAAGCTATCTCAAACAAGATCTGGGTAGCTGGTGCTAGGCATTCTTGGATAAGGGGTAGCCTTGAGCCAGTAAAGAGTTCTCTAGTTATAGTAAGTGGCAGAGTCAGAGCCAAGGATCGGCTCCGAACCCATCCAGCAAGAAGGAAGGCGAGATGAAGGACAACTAACATGGAGCGTTATGGTAGGTACATAACTTCTTTTTATCTTTAATACTGACAATGTTAGCTGGGTATACCATCAACTCTTGGTGAGATAAACTTAATTTAATTATCTGTGCTTATATTTAATGAATTATGAGCAGCCATATCGCATATGCATGTTATCATTAGATTAAAATGTTATTTATTTTTATGCAAACTATACTACCAAGGGATTTCAGGTTTATGTATGCACCCTCCCTTCAGCTCCACACTATCATAAATAAATATCATAGGATAAAAGTTAAAAGGGCTTGCAATTGTGCTGTGGTAGTCACAATCTATATAAAAAGGCACTTTAACAGTTTTAGTGATGATGTAAAGAGTTCAAATAGGCTCCATTTTAAAGTAAAATTAATTAAGTATATGTTATTTAAGTATTTCCCCAGCATTTAGTAAGACTTTTGTTTGTCCTTTCGGCTTTTCCCGGTTAGGGGTCTCCACAGCAGAACTCTGGTCCACTAATGATTGGCAGTAGATTTTTATGGTGCTGAGTTGCCAGCCCGACGCCCAACCTTCAGTGAAGACACGCCCATTCACACCTGTCTTTCAGAGGCCACTTGGCCGTGAGGAGGACATGCAGACTCCACACAGAAGGCACTCCAGACGAGAATTGAACAGTAGAACCTCTTGCTGTGAGGCAACAATGCTACGGCTGTACCACCGCGGCTAGCATTTAGTAAGACTGAGTTTGATTATTTAAATGTTTAAATTTGACAGATAACCATGATAGAACATATCTGCACATTTGTTTTCTTTTAGTACACTGTTTGAAATATAACTTTCACTCTATATCAAACCCAGACTAATTATCATTACTTGTATGTCTTACTGATATTTAAATAAAGTGAACCATAAAACTTCAGTCAATCAGTTGCTTAAACTCATATTATATATTTCAAATTGCTAACTATTAATATAACTGTTACTTGTACTTTTACCCCATCTCGTGGAGAATCAGATGTATTTCAGTAAGCAGGAAATTATTGCTTACTAAAACTATATTTTAACATGAAAAATTGAAAAGATGAAATCCTTTCAGAAATGTTTCAAATAAGTTAATGTGACATTGTTCAATCTCGCCGTTTGTTTTTACACACGGGTTCGGAGCCGATCCTTGGCTCCGAGTCGGCCGCATCACAAGCTCTGCATCTAAGAGAAGCTCGAGACTCAGTGTGTATCCCATGATCCTCCCTGCTATCCCTCAGATCTAGTTTGCCACTGCAACAAGATCGCGTCGAGAGAGCTCGGGCCAGTAGAAATTTTTTCTATTTTCTCATCTTTTCATAAGAGTTGTTATATTGCTGTATAGTATTATAGTATAGAGTGTGTGTGCGTTTTTTCTACAATAGTTAGTGGTGTTTCTCTTACTTATATATATGTATATATATATATATATATATATATATATATATATATATATATATATATATAGTATCTATAGCCTTTTTGTGGTATTTAGGCCTACCCTTTTCCTGTCAGAGCTCTGACAGTAGTTTGTTAGTAGTTCAAATTAGATAGTTATTACTAGTTGGATTTGCATTTAACTTTGTGTGCAGTGTTTCTATTCCTTATACATTCTTACAGTAGATAGTGTGTGAATTGTTTATCTGTTGTTGGACATGTCGGAAAAAGCAAAATCTGGATTTAAGAGGTGTCAGTGTGGACAAAAAATGCCCATCACCGACAATCATGCTTCCTGCGTCTACTGTCTTGGCCCTCTCCACTTGCAGGAAGACTGCTCTATCTGTCATTCCTTTAGTGGAAGGGTCATGATGGAGAGGCGTAGGAAGCTGATAGACTGAAGCTTAATCAAGCCAGACTTTTTAGAAGCCTTGGAGAAGGCTGACCAAACTTCTCGGTCTTCGAAGGGGTCGAAGGTGTCGGAGCCCAGGTCCTCGGCTCTGAGCACCTCTTCCAGAGTTCTTTCGCCGATTCCACAGACCTCGGGGCCAAGCATCGAACGATTACCTTTGATCGAACCCCGGGTCTTGGAACTGGTGTCGGAGCTGCCTCCACCGTCGATTCTTCCATCGGTGCCGTCTTCGGCCCCTTCAACCTGTTCTTCCAGGCCTTTATCTGAAACTGACGTGGACCGTGTCGTACAGAAGCTTATGGAGAACACAGCTCTGTCCAAGCTAATTGCAGTTTCGTCCCAATTGGTGTCGAAACTGGAACCCCTCCCTGTGTTTCCGACGGATCCTCCTTCGAGACTTATCCAATTTTCGGAGCCGGGAGAAGATGAACCGATGATAGTGGAACCCTCGGTGCCAAAGCCTTCCACTGTGCAATCAGCACCGCTGACTTCGACGTCTTCGGAGCCTATTGAGGAGTTGCGGAGCCGACGGTCTCTCCTTGGTTCCGGGGCCGAGAGCCGTACCAAATTTTCGGTCCCAACTCTCCCCCTCTGGGCCACGGCGCAGATCAGTTTGGCTCCATCCCCTGGGTCGGAGCCCCTGGTTCCGGTGTCGCGGAGGCTTCCCGGTTCTTCGGATCCGGAGGAATCCTCGGCCCGAGGGTAGGGGGCTTTCGATCTTATGAGGAAGGTCTTGTCTGAGAAGACATCTATTTCATCAGAGTCATCTTCTCCTTCCCCTAAAGGGCCACGTTCTTCTTCTGTACCCGCGATCCCTTCCAAGCGTAGAGTCCCAACACCACAGCTAGCCCCAGAGGGTGTCCCCTGTTCCTCGGAGGCTTCACCAGATGCCCCCTCTGATGAGGTTCCGAGGAAAAGATTGTGCAAGAGGAGGCACATTGATTCCCTGCAGGAATCTCTAACATCTGACACCGATTTGGATGAGGCAGAGGGGCCCCCACGTTCCCCCTCTGAGGATGTCTCCTTTGCTGACATCCTGGAGATCTTAAGGCAGAGGGGTGATTGGCAGTCACTTGCCCCCACTGAAGACGAATCGGTGTTGCTGAAGGCGTTTGGGGCTCAACTTTTTACCTCCTGGGTGACCCCACCCTTCGACGAGCTAATGGATCTGATAACTCAAAGGGCGTGGGAGACACCAGACACAGTGGAACCAGTGCCTCGGAGACCGAACAAGTACATTACCGCCCCCCCCAGGACAAGACTTGTCTTACCAAAGGAGTCCCAGTCGATGCTATGGTGGTAGCGGCAGCCACGAAAAAGGAAATGTCCGAAGCATCTTCCTCTGTCCATCCTCCTAATAAGGATTCTAGGACTATGGACAGGTGTGGGAAGCACGTTTTTAGCTCCGCGATCTTTTCCATCCATTCGCTGAACTACCTGACACATTTTACGTGACTTCAGAGGGATCTCATTAAAGAGCTGTGAGATACCCTCCAGGGTAACACAGATGTTGCTGTCTCGGACAAAGTGACAGCACAGCTAAACACCCTCACTTCAATAGTCAACTCGTCCATGAGGCTCATCTCGTATGTGGCCGAGGGTTCGAGTAGGGCTGCAGCCTCAGTGATTGCTCTACGTAGACAATCCTGGATGCGGCTGTGCTCCTTTGCGGAAGCCTTTAAGTCTTCCTTTGCCAACGCCCCCTTTGATGGTGCCACCTTGTTTGGGCCCAAAGTAAAGGAGACTCTCACTCGGTGCGAGCTAGAAGGTAAGACCCTGTCTGCCGTAGGGGTCCGTTTTTTTGCTCCGACCAGACCATACCCCAAAGGGCAAAGAGGCGGAAAAATGTGGTTCCATAAGACTCTGGGATCTTACCAGGCCACACAGAGTGATGCCCCCTCCAGAGGCAGAGGGGGGGGGGAATGGAAGACGCCGCCCAGGCGGCAGAGGAGGTCCGCAGCATCAGGGTGACAGGGATACTGTCCCTGGGAAGCCTTTCCAGCACTCCTGAGTGGAGGCCCGACTGTCCTTCTCTGGAGGCAGTCGGGGGTCGCTTGGTTTTGTACCCAGAGGTCTGGCTAAACCTTACCTCAGATTCTTGGGTACAAAGCATAGTAACCAGAGGATACAACATTCCCTTTATGTCCATTCCCCCCGCACAAAAGAGATTTCCAGATGTTCCACCCCATCTGCGAGATCCAGCAGCCTTAGAATTTGCAAAGCTGCTCGAAAAAAGAGTCATCCAACCAGTCCCGGCGGACCAGAGAGAGTCCGGAACTTACTCAAGGTTCTTTTTAGTTCCAAAAAAGACAGGGGACTGGAGACCAATATTGGATCTCAGCAAACTCAACTCCTTCGTGAGGAAGGAAAAGTTCCGGATGGTCACGCTACAATCGATCCTTCCCTTTATACAGAAGGACGACTGGATGTGCTCGATAGATCTCCAGGACGCATACTACCACATCAAAATGGCCAGAGCGTCCAGAGAATACCTGCGCTTCCGGCTGGGGGCCAGTCATTTCCAATTTCGAGCGCTGCCCTTTGGTCTCACTTCAGCCCCCAGGATGTTCACCAAATGCATGGCAGTAGTAGCGTCTCACCTGAGACGGCTAGGATTCCGGGTGTTTCCATATCTGGACGACTGGCTCCTTACCGCCACCACCGAGCATCATCTTGTACAAGCCAGGGACTACACACTCAGCCTCTGTTCCCATTTAGGACTCTCAATCAACTTCGAAAAGTCTACCTTATCGCCCTCACAGTGTGTCTCATTTATAGGGGCAGAGTTGGATACAACAGCAACGGTGATAAAGCTTCCCCTGATAAGGGTATCATCTCTCAGGGATCAGATCGCTATTCTCCTGCAGAGGAGAAAAAGCCCCTGCCATGTTGAAAGTCCTAGGCATGATGGCAGCTTCTCTTATTGCAGTTCCTCTGGGCAGAATGCACATGAGGGTCCTACAGTGGCTGCTCTTCGCGCAGTGGTCGTTCCAGAAACTTTCTTTGTCACACAACATATTGATCACAGAGTCTTGCAAGCGGGATCTTCAATGGTGGATGGATAGTCAAGATCTGACGATAGGTCGCCCCTTTGTCCTGCCCAGCCCTACAGCCACCATAACCACGGACGCTTCCCTGATGGGGTGGGGGGGGGCTTTTTCAGGGGGCAACAGTCCAAGGAGAATGGTCCAAAACAGAGTACAATCTGCACATCAATGTCCTGGAGTTGAGAGCAGTGTTTCTGGCGTTGCAACACTTTCACGAATCTTTGCCTCTGGGAACAATAGCAGTTCAGGCAGACAATATGTCAGTGGTCTAGTACATAAACAAACAAGGCGGAACCAGGTCTTACCCGTTATGCAGAGAGACCCTGAGAATTTGGCAATGGGCTGCATCCATGGGTCACTTTCTGATAGCAATGCACATCCCGGGGTCATCCAACGTCATTGCGGACAGGCTGAGCAGAGCCATCCTGTTACCACACGAGTGGTCCCTGAAAATTCAAGTGGCAGAAAAGATTTTCCGCAGATGGGGCCAGCCTTGCTGCGATCTATTTGCATCCCCTTTGAATGCCAAATGCAGAAGCTACTTTGCCCTACTTCCCCCTCCGGGGAGTGTCCCCAGGGATGCTGCAGTGCACGATTGTCCCCAGGGTCTCCTGTACTCATTTCCCCCTGTTCCTTTGATACCCAAATTTCTTCAGAAAGCCAGGGACCTGGAAAGGACGATCATCCTGATAGCACCGTTCTGTCCTCGACAGATCTGTTTTCCCTTCCTTCAATCCCATCAGATAGAGGAACCTTGGATTCTGGACCCAGTGCCAGACCTATTGACTCACTCGTCGGGAGTTCCTCATCCATCCCTTCAATCCCTCAAATTGACAGCTTGGCTGCTCCGCTTCCCTGTTTAGCCAGGTCGAACCTTTTGTTCTCTGCCGTACAACACATTCTAATTTCTTCTCATAAAGCCTCCACCAGAAAGCTATACAGGAGCAAATGGAAGCGCTTTGTGTGTTGGGCATCAGATCACGGTATTGATCCTCTGGTAGCCCCGATACACAAAATATTGGAATTCTTATCCATTCTTTTTCACGAAGGGGCTTCTACATCCACCATAAGAGTACAGTTAGCGGCCATATCTAACTTCCATGTAGGTGAAGGTGGGTCCACTATTATGTCCCACAGGCTTTGTAAGGCCTTCATGAAGGGTACTTTCCACCTTCGCCCACCCGTTCGAGAACCAGTTTTCCCATGGAACCTAAACTTGATGTTGTCCCAGCTTATGCTAGCGCCCTTCGAACCTGCTTCATCGTGTCCACTGAAGTTTTTGTCATGGAAGACCCTTTTTCTTATTGCTGTTACCTCAGCTCGAAGAATTTCGGAGCTTCAAGCCTTGTCAGTGAGACCACCTTACATGATTTTCCATCCAGAGTTTCCCTACGCACAAACCCGTTGTTTCTCCCCAAAGTCTGTTCGGTGTTAAATATTAACCAATCTATAGAACTCCCTACATTTTTCAGAAACCATTCAAATAAATTGGAATACATGTTACACAAATTGGATCTACATAGGCAACTGAGATTTTACCTAGACAGAACTAAAGCTTGCAGGAAATCTGATCAGCTATTTGTGTCATTCGCAGACAGTAGGAAAGGCATGCCGGTTTCAAAGGGTACCTTATCCAAGTGGCTATCGGAGTGCATCAATTTTGTTCATTCAGCTGCTAATCAACCACTTCCTTTCAAGCCTAAGGCTCATTCTACTAGGGCCATTTCTACTTCCTTAGCCCATGCTCGCCACCGTTGGACACTATTTGTGCAGCAGCAACGTGGGCAAAGCCTCATACATTTATCACACATTACAAGGTGGACAAGGCCTCTAAAGACAGGGCTTCCTTTGGTTCCACTGTGCTCAGGAACGTTCTTCCGTGAGTCATCCAGGGTTACGGAGCTAGGAACGCTTCCCGTGTGTAAGAACAAACGGCGAAATTGAACAATGTCACATAAAGAAGTTATGTCTTACCATAACGTTCCATGTGCATTGTTCATCTCGCCTTTGTTCTTACATTCCCTCCCTCCTTCCCCCACCACGTTCTGGAAGAACTGGTATGACTATGGTTTGATTGGTCTATTCCTAAATGACTTACAATATCCTCTCATTGCTAGATTACATTCCATCTTTACACATATATGTGTTGTTGCTCTAATGTCTCATGGTTTGATGTGTGATTGCGTAGGCATTAGATGCACTTGGTATTGGAGCGAAATAGTTTCTTGCAAACTAGATCTGAGGGATAGCAGGGAGGATCATGGGATACACACTGAATCTTGAGCCTCTCTTAGATGCAGAGCTTGTGATGCGGCCAACTCGGAGCTGAGGATCGGCTCCGAACCCATGTGTAAGAACAAAGGCGAGATGAACAATGCACATGGAACGTTATGGTAAGGTATAACTTCTTTTTATAAAACCATGCATTATACAACAACATGTAGTATCTTCATTTGCTCCTGAGATTTTATTTTTGTCTTTTATTGTCCATTCATTTCTTGTAGCTTGTCTTTTCAGAGTTGAGGTCCAGTCCATTTCTTCAGTGGGATTGAGTAAGTTGTTTTAATGTACAAAAGAAACAGCATCTTCCAGGGTTTCAAATGTTTTTCTTCCTTCTGACAAGAAAGTCTTAATTTTGTTGCGTAAATGAGATGTGTTTTTATTCCAGATTTCTTTAGACTTTTCAGCAAGGGAGTACATGCTTTCCTTTTGAGAAGAAGAAAAGTCATTGATGTGAAGTTGTTCTGTCTCGCCGTTCATTCTTACAGATGGGTTCAGAGCCCATCCTCGGCTCCGAGTCGGCCTTCTACAAAGCTCAAGGTTTTCAGACAGGTCGAGGCCAAGTCCCTATCCCATGATGCACCTAGAGTTATCCCAGATCTAGTTTGCCGCTGCAATAGATTGGAGGTTCCTCGCATAGCTTGGGCCAGTACAAAACTTTTTTCTACAAATTTATATAAATATTTTGATATTTCTGTATTTAGACTTAGCTTAGCTTAGCTCTTATAGCTTATTGTGTAAATTCCCTTTCCTTGGTGTGCCTTTTTTCTTGACTAGTTATTAGATCTCTTGGCCTCATTTTATTTTAGGCCTTGTTAAATATTTACTGTAGTTGAAATAGTAGTTGTGTGCCTTTGAATAGTGACTTTTTCTGTCACAGCTTTTGAATATATTTAGATATTTAGATATTAGAGTGCTTAGATACATAGTTATAGTGTGCGTGTGTGCTTAATAGTATTTTTAGCCCATAGTTTTAAAGGGCTTGTTTTTATAATTTTTTGGGTGTGTCTTATTCATTACAGTACCCTCTCTTGAGATTGTGTGTTCCAGTATGGCTGACCAGGATAAGGCTAAACACCCTAAATCAGGGTTTAAGAAATGTCAAAACTGTGGGCAGAAAATGTTTGTTACTGATAGCCATGTAAATTGTGTATACTGTTTGGGAGCATTGCACCTTCAGGAAAGCTGCTCCATTTGTCATTCCTTCTCTTTTAGGGTTCTTCAAGAGAGAAAGAGAAAGTTAATTGACAGAGGTTTAGTCAAACCATCTTTTCAAGAAGCTTTGAGCAACCAGGACAGGTCTAGCAAATCCTCAAAGTCTTCTAAGGCTTCTACTTCTTCTGAAGTAAAAAAATCTTAAAAAACATTGATGTCGGCTCCACAGCCCTCAGAGATGACAGTCTTGTCCTTTCGGAGCCAGTCCCCAGTCCTGGAACCGGTATCCGAAGTCCCTAAATCTCCACTCCTGCAATCTGTACCTCCTTCTATCCACTCATCTCGGTGTTCGATAAGCGTTTCCGATTTGTATGTGGATCGTGTGGTGCAGAAGCTTTTACAGGCACCGGCCTTTGCTAAATTTTTATTGGCTTCGACCCAAATGGCTTCGAAACCGAAGACCCTTTTACCATCTACTACTTTTCCTCCTCCAAGCCATACCAGTCCTTCGGAGCCAGAGGAGTCTGACCTGATGATCGTTGAGCCTTCGGCCGCCTGCTCCAGTGTCCTCTGCTCCGTTTACTCTGACATCCTTGGCACCGATCAAGCAATCTAGGAGCTGACACTCTCTGGTCGGGTCCAGGGAGGATAATCGGACCGACTTGTTGGTTCCGACTCTGCCTCTCGGGGCTTCAGCTAGGATGAGCTCGGCTCCTACCTCTGGCTCAGAGCCCACTGCCCAGTGCCGGGGGTATCGACGGTTTCCTCGGATGTGTCGGTCCCTTCTCATTGGAGCAGAGGTGCCTTCAAAGCCATAAAGAGAGTTATGTCTCCTAAGATATCTTCGACTTCAGGTCTGGCTACCTTCTCCCCAAAAGTGCCTGTGTCCGCTTATGCTTCACAGATCCTTGCTAAGCGTAGAGACCCAGAACCTCAGGAAGCCCCATTGGGTGGTCCCTGCTCTTTCGAGACCTCACCAAAAGTTTACACTGATGAGGTTCCCAGGAAGAGAATCTGTAAGAGGAAGCATTTAGACTCCCCACAGGAGTCTTTCACATCCTATACCGACTTGGATGAATCAGAAGGGTCCCCCTCTGAGGATCTGTCAATTGCTGAGATATTAGAAATCCTTAGGCAGAGGGGTGACTGACAGTCCACCAACCCTACTGAAGATGAGTTGGTTCTCCTGAAGGCTTTTCGGGTCTCAGCCCTCCACCTCTTGGGTGTCTCCGCCTTTCGATGAGATTATAGAACTGGTCTCATGAAGGGAGTGGGAGTCTCCGGTCACTATGGAGTCTGTCCCCAGGAGGCATAATAAATTTATTTCTGCCCCTCAGGAAAAATCATTTCTTACCAAGGGAGTACCAGTTGATGCCATGGTGGTGGCGGCAGCCACCAAAAAGGAAATTTCAGAAACTTCTTCCTCTCTCCATCCTCCTAACAGAGATTCTAGGATCATGGGTTGATACTGGAAGCGCATGTATAGTTCAGTGACTTTTGCATTGCATTCGCTCAACTATTTCACTCATTTTACTAGACTGCAAAGAGATCTCCTAAAAGAGCTTGGAGATGCTCTTCAGGGTACAGTAGCTGCAGGAGCTTCAGATAAAGTTGCCTCCCAGCTTGCTACCCTCATTTCCATAGTAAACTCATCCATGCACCTCATTTCATATGCAGCTGATGGAGCGAGCAGAGCAGCAGGTACAGGAATTCCTCTTAGGAGACACTCCTGAATGCACTTGTGTTCCTTCGCGGAACCCTTTACGTCATCCTTTGTCAACACCCCTTTTGATGGCTCATCCCATTTCGGGCTCAAAGTTAAAGAAACTTTGACCAGGTGAATAGGAAGGAAAGACTCTGTCTGCCATCGGAGCCCGTTTTTCCACCCCTAACAGACCCTACCCAAAGGGTCAAAGGGGAGGAAAGATGTGGTTGCGTAAAGCCCAAGGAGCCTTTCAGGACACACGTGGTGAACCCCCCTCCAGGGGCAGAGGAGGGGACAATAATAGATGATGCCGACCTCATGGCAGAGGGGGTCCGCAAACCCAGGGCGACAGAGATCACTTCTTTGGGAAGCCCTACCAATGCTCCTGAAAGGAGGCCCAACTGTCCTACTCTGGAGGTAGTCGGGGGTCGCTTATCTTTGTATCCAGGCGCCTGGCTCAAAATAAAAAACAACAACTGGGTACAAAGTATCATTTCCAGAGGATATTTCATTCCTTTCGCCACACCCCCTCCATTGACAAGATAAATCCCTGACGTTCCACCCAGTTACAGGGAACAGGCAATGATAGAGGTCCAAACGTTGCTAAGAAAAAGAGTCATTCAACCAGTCCCAGCAGACCAGATAGGATCCGGAACTTACTCAAGATTCTTTTTAGTTCCAAAAAAGACAGGGGACTGGAGACCTATTTTGGACCTCAGTAGACTAAACAGATCTGTCAAGAAAGAGAAGTTCCGGATGGTCACGCTTCAGTCGATACTTTCCTTTTTAGGGAAAGACAATTGGATGTGCTCGATAGATCTACAGGATGCATACTACAGGGATCATCTGCACTTCCGACTGGGAGACAGTCATTACCAGTTTCGAGCCTTGCCCTTTGGTCTCACTACAGCCCCCAAATGTATGGCAGTGGTCACAGCTCACCTGAGACGTTTAGGATTCCAGATGTTTCTGTACCTAGACGATTGGCTCCTTACCACCATCACCAGGCATCAGCTCATACAAGCCAGGGACACCACTCTTTCACTCTGCAATCATCTGGGCATTACAATAAACTCAGAAAAATCTGCCTTGTTGCCATCGCAACATACCATTTTTATCGGACAGAAGTAGACACCACCACCACCACCACTTTGAGACTTCCAACAGAAATAATCTTAATACTCTGTTAGCAGGTCCACAATATCATATCCAAAAACGAGGTTCCAGCATCAGCATTGCTAAAATTGTTAGACATGATGGTAGCTGCAATATTAGCCATACCATTGGGTCGCATGGGGATTCTGCAATGGCTGTTGCTCACTCAATAGTCTTACCAAGAGCTCCTAGTGTCTCATCTTATAATTATCACAAACACATGCAAAAAGGATCTTCGGTGGTGGTTGACCTCTCTTCATATTACAATAGGTCGTCCTTTTGTTCTACCCCACCAGTGGCCACAGTGACCATGGATGCTTCCCTGATAGGGTGGGGGGCATTTTCAGGGAAGAACAGCCCAAGGCACATGGACCGATCAGGAGACACATCTGCATATCAATGTCCTGGAGATGAGAGCAGTACTTTTAGCGTTGCAGTACTTCCAGGACTCTCTTCCTCTGGGAATAATTGTAATTCAGACGGACAACATGTCAGTGGTCTGGTACTTGAAAAAACAAGGAGGAACCAGGACCTAGCCCCTTTGTCGTGAGGCCTTAAGAGTATGGCAATGGGCTACATCCAAGCAGCCCTTTCCGTTAGCAACACACATCCCGGGGAAATCCAAAGTGATAGCAGACAAGCTGAGCAGAGTAATTTTGTTGCCTCATGAGTGGTCCCTCAAAAAAGAAATAGAGGACAAGATATTCCACAGGTGGGGCCAGTCTTGCTGCAACCTTTTCGCCAACCACATGAACACCAAATGCAGAAGCTACTTTGCCCTGATTCCCCCTCCGGGAGAAGCCCCAAGGGACGCACTCATACATGATTGGCCTCCAGGTCTCTTCTGTGCATTCCCACCAATTCCATTGATACCCAAAGTACTACAGAAAGCAAAAACACTGGGAAGGACCATCATTCTAATAGCCCCTCATTGGCCTCGTCAGATTTGGTTCCCCTTCCTTCAACTTCATCAGTTGGAGGACCCTTGGATTCTGGACCCAGTTCCAGATCTTCTGACGCACTCGTTGGGGAACTTCATCCCTCTCATCAGTCCCTGAAGCTGACAGCTTGGCTTCTCCAATTCCCAAAAGAGCCAGGTTCCATAACCTTTCAAATGAAATGCAGCACATTCTAATATCCTCTCATAAATCCTCTATGAGGAAGCTATACTTTAGCAAATGGAAAAGATTTTCTATATGGGCCTCTCAAAATAACATTGATCCCTACCAAGCTCCTATGGCCTCCATATTAGAGTTCTTGACCATGATTTTCAACAAAGAGCCTGCAGCAGCAAAAGTTCGGGCTCAACTTGCTGCTATCTCTAATTTTCACCTTGGATTTGAAAGATTGAACATAATGTCACACAACCTATCCAAAGCCTTTCTTAAAGGGACTTTTCATCTCAGACCACCTGTGAAATCCCCTTATACCCCATGGAATCTAAATTTTATGCTTTCTCGCATTATTCTCCCTCCTTTCGAACCAGCTTCCTCATGCAATTTGAAACATTTGTCATGGAAGACTATCTTTTTAGTAGCTATCACTTCTGCCCACAGAGTGTCAGAGCTTCAAGCCTTGTCCATAAAGCCTCCTTATTTGATTTTCCATGCTGACAAAGTCTCAGTACAAACTAATCTCTCTTTTTTGCCTAAACTTTGTTCTGAAACTAACCTTAACCAAATTATTGATTGGCCAGTGTTCTTCCCCAAACACTCCAACAACTTAGAGTATATACTGCACAAGCTTGATGTTCATAGCTCAGATTTTACTTGGATAGGACAAAAGAGTTTAGGAAATCAGAACAGCTTTTCGTTTCCTTTTCAGATTCCAGAAAAGGTATGCCAGTGGCTAAAACAACTCTAAATCAAAAAGCAGAGGAGCAGATCAGAACTGTCCAACTGTACCCACATATACGAAGTACACAGAATAGATAGTGTCAGCTATATCAGCTAAAAAGTCCAAAATGTCCACGCAAAAGGCTCCAAAATGTCCAATAAATTTATTTGTAAAACAAACAAGAATTAGGTAAGCACTTTCACCCATTTGGGCGTTTTCAGGTCAAAAAGCACTCGCTAACAGAAAGCAGTTAATATAGTTAATATATATCCAGACCTTTGAATAGTGACTTTTTCTGTCACAGCTTTTGAATATATTTAGATATATAGATATTAGAGTGCTTAGATACATAGTTATAGTGTGCGTGTGTGTTTAATAGTATATGTTAAGTTGTCAATCTCGCCTTCATTCTTGCTGGATGGGTTCGGCTCTGACTCGGCACTTGCTTAGCTTGAGAACTCCTTTTACCAGCTCGAGGCAACCCTATATCCCATGATGCAAGGCGGGACTACCTCAGATCTCGTTTGCCGCTTTGCGAAGAGGTCTCTTTTTTTGCCAGCTCAGGTAAGTTTGAATTTTCAAACAGTTTAGTCAGGGTTTTGTCTCTCCCTTGTTCCATATTATAGTGTGTAGTATTTCTACAGCCCACCCTATTTCCCCATATATTTAAAAAAAAAAAAAAAACTTTCTAGTTATTGTAAAGTTTAATTTTTCAGTTAGGCCTAGGCCCCTTTTCTTAATCCCTATCTGTGTGTGTGTGTTTGTTGGGATTAATTGTGTGACTGTTTGGGGTGTGTGAGTGTTATTTTTACTTGGACTATGTCTAAGGAAGGAAAGGTCTCAGGCTTCAAGAAGTGTGACTCGTGCTGTCAGAAAATGTCTCTGACAGACGGCCACACTTCTTGTGTTTACTGCCTGGGGCCTTTACACCTGCAGGACTCCTGTACCATATGTCACTCTTTTAGCCAGAGAGTCCTGCAGGAGAGGAGGAATAAGTTGATCCTCCGTGGCTTACTAAAGCCAGAAGGTTCACCCACTAAAACTGGGTCTAGTAAACCTTCCAAGCCACCTAAGGTTCAGGCTACAGTTTCTAAGCCTTCCCCGGTGGCTCCGACCGGAGCCGATCTTTCTTCTTCTGAGGTGGTAGTGTCGGTTCCGGTCGGTTCCGACACTCAATCTACTGTTGCCTTGTCGGCTCCGGCTGGAGCCGAAATATTATCCAGTATCGGAGCCGAGAAGCCTTCGGCTCCATCTGGAACCCAGAGGACGTCGGCTCCGATGGCTTCGTCCAAGAAGAGATCTCGGTCCCCTTCTTTGGAATCTATCCACTCGGCTCCGGGGTCTCCTCTTTTGTCGGAGCGGAGTCATCGGAGCCGATCTTCGAGATCTTCCAGGCTGTCTGACCACGATTTAGAGAGGGTGGTAAGCAGGCTGTTGAAGTCACAGGCACTAGCCCAAATGCTCCATAGCCCATCTCAGCAGACTTCGGCTATTGCTCTTCCCCTTGAACTTCCTCCTCCGACTCCCCACCAGAGTTCGGAGCGGGAGCTTCGGGACAGCGACCGTGTCGGCGCGGAACCGATACATCCTTCGGCTCTGTCGTCTTCGGCTCCGATCTCCTCCATGAGACCTTCCTTGGAGGGATCCAGTCGTCGAAGTTTCCCTTGTCGGCTCCGAGGGGCTAGTGGCATCGGACCCTTGTCCGACCCCGCTCTCCCTCTCGGGCTTCGGCTTTGGTAAGCTCGGCACCGACATCGGCCTCGGAGCCTTCTCTCTCAGTGGAGCCGGAATTCCTATTTCCTCGAACGGGAATATTCCGGCCTCCCGGGGAGAGGAGCCTTTGAGGTGATGAGGAGTGTCCTGGCACCTGAGCCAGGTCAACGGTCCATCCCTTTAGCTCCTCCCTCTTCGGTGCCTGTGGATGTCTCTTGCCAGCCTCTTGCTCTTAGGCCCAGGGATCCATCGCCCCAGGTTTCCCATTGGGAATAACTTCCTCTTCCGAGGTTTCTCCTGATCCGGCAGGGGAACCCCCTCGGAAGAGGACGTGCAAGAGGAAACACACAGACTCCCCTGAGTCTACAACATCTGATACCGACTTAGATGAGTCGGAGGGTTCCCACGGTCCCCTCTGAGGATGTCTCCTTTTCAGACATCCTTGAGCTCCTCAGAGGGGAATTGGCCTCCATTGACCCCTCCGAGGATGAGTCGGTATACCTGGAGGCTTTGGATCCCGACCCTCCACCTCCTGGGTGTCTCCACCTTCGACCCACTTATGCAGGTAGTGGCTCGGAAGGCGGGCAGCTCCAGATTCTGTGGAACCAGTCCCCAGGAGACCATCCAAATTTATTACGGCCCCTTCAGACAAGCAGTTTCTTTCTAAGGGCGTCTCTGTGGATGCTATGGTGGTGGCGGCCACCAAGAAGGAACTTATGGATCCTTCAGTACCTGTTCATCCTCCTAACAAAGATTCTAGGACCATGGACAGGTATGGAAAGCGGATGTTTTCTTCAGCGACCTTTGCTATGCGTTCGCTGAACTACCTTTGTCACTTCACCAGGCTTCAAAGAGATATTCTCAAGGAACTAGGTGAAGTGGCTCAGGATCCTTCAGCTGCTGGGGCTCAAGACAAGATTGCCTCACAGCTAGCAATCCTAAATTCTTTAACCAACTCCTCCATGCGGCTCATATCCTATGCAGCCGATGGAGCGAGCAGAGCCGCAGGCACAGGAGTGGCTCTTAGACGTCAAGCCTGGATGCGGCTTTGTAATTTTGCGGACCCCTTTAAGACATCCTTCACCAATACCCCCTTTGACGGTTCGGCTTTGTTCGGACCTCAGGTGAAGGAAACCTTGACCAGGTGTGAGCAGGACGGCAAAACTCTTTCTGCCGTTGGAGTCCATTTTTCCACCCCTTCTAGACCCTATCCCAAGGGTCAGAAGGGAGGGAAGATGTGGTTCCGTAAATCCCAAGGAGCAGCGCCGGACACACGTGGTCAGTTTACCCCCAGAGGCAGAGGGGGTAACAATAAACGCCGCCCTAGAGGCAGAGGGGTCCTCAGAACCAGGGCAACAGGGAGTCTCTTCCTGAGAAGCCCTTTCAGCATCCCTGAGGTGTTGCCCGACTGTCCACCCTTGGAGGGAGTCGGGGGAAGGTTTTCGCTGTACCCAGTAGCCTGGCGTTCCCTTTCACAAGATATGTGGGTACAGTCGATCATATCCGAGGGTTACAAAATCCCCTTCGAAAGGTATCCCGTACCTCACCAATCCCTTCCAGACATCTCACCCGGTCAAAGGGATTTGGCAGAACAGGAGGTTTCAAAGCTCCTAGAAAAAAGAGCCATCCAGACTGTTCCAGCAGACCAAGTAGGATCCGGCGTCTACTCGAGATTCTTTTTGGTCCCCAAAAGGACGGGAGATTGGAGACCAATATTAGACCTGAGCAATCTAAACAGGTTTGTCAAGAAGGCAAGATTCCGGATGGTCACGCTTCAGTCCATTCTGCCCTTTCTGGGCAAGGACAACTGGATGTGCTCGATAGACCTTCAGGACGCGTACTATCACATAAAGATACACAGGCACTCCAGGAGGTTTCTCCGCTTTCGGCTAGGGACCAGTCATTATCAATTCAGAGCCCTGCCCTTTGGCCTCACTTCAGCCCCCAGAGTGTTTACCAAATGCATGGCAGTGGTCACAGCTCATCTGAGAAGTCAAGGATTCCAGCTGTTTCCTTATTTGGACGACTGGCTCCTCTCCGCCACCAACAAGCATCAGCTTCTTCAGAGCAGAGACTACACTCTGCAGCTGTGCAAAAGTTTGGGAATTTCAGTGAATTTCGAAAAATCTTCTCTGTTGCCTTGCCAATCTATCACCTTTATAGGCGCAGAATTAAACACCGTCAGTTTGTTAGCCAGACTAACAGATCAGAGAATTCTGGACATCCAAAAATACGTTCGGATTTTATTGCAGAGCAGCAAAGTCAAAGCCAGATTGATACTGAAAGTTCTAGGTCTTATGGCTGCGGCCATTGTTCTTCTACCACTGGCTCGCTTCCACATGCGTCTTCTGCAGTGGATGTTATTCACTCAGTGGTCGTTCCACAGCCTTCCTATGAGACACGAAATCTTAGTTACACAATCGTGCAGGACTCATCTAAACTGGTGGATATCTTCCCCTCTTCTGCATCAGGGCCGACCATTTGTTCCCCCTCCTCCGGTTGCCACAGTCACTACGGATGCCTCTCTGATCGGGTGGGGGGGGGCATTATCAGGGCAGGATGGTCCACGGGATGTGGCAACCCATAGAATACCATCTGCACATAAATGTCCTGGAGATGAGAGCGGTGCTTTTAACGTTGCAAGCCCTCAACGACTTTCTTCCCGCGGGGACTATTGCAGTGCAAACGGACAACATGTCTGTGGTCTGGTACATCAACAAGCAGGGCGGGACCAGGTCCTATCCGTTGTGTCGAGAAGCTCTCAGACTTTGGCAATGGGCAATCTCCTCTCATCGGTTTCTGATAGCAACGCACATCCCCGGCAGGTCCAACCTCTTGGCGGACAGGCTGAGCAGAGCCATTCTCATGCCTCACGAGTGGTCTCTCAATCAATCTATAGTGGACCAGATATTTCTGAAGTGGGGCACGCCTTGTTGCGATCTTTTTGCTACACCCCAAAACAACAAATGCCCCGACTTCTTCACCCTTTTTCCCCTACCAGGCCAACCCCTGAGAGACTCTCTAACCCAGGATTGGCCCCGGGGACTTCTGTACGCTTTTCCTCCCTTCCCCTTGATTCCACAAGTCATTCAGAAAGCTACCGTTTTGAGGGCCAAGTTGATTCTCATTGCCCCTTACTGGCCTCGGCAAATTTGGTTTCCGACTCTGCATCGTCACCTCCTGGTGCAGCCTTGGCATCTGGACCCAGTTCCGGATCTTTTGATCCACCAATCGGGTCAACAGCACTGGGCCATTCGTTCTCTCAACCTCACTGCTTGTTTGCTCCACTTCCTTCCCTAGCCTGGCTTCCTATGATCTCTGATCCTGTCAGAGATATCTTAATAGCTTCTTTGAAGTCGTCCACCAGAACGATTTATGCTAGCAAGTGGCGACGTTTTTCCCTTTGGGCAAACTCCAGGCACATTGATCTCTTTACTGCACCTGTGCATTCTGTTTTAGATTTTCTAGCTGAAGTTTTTCAGTCAGGATCTTCTTCATCAACAGTTAAAGTTCAACTGGCGGCTATTTCCAAATATCATGTTGGCTTGCAAGATCAAAACATTATGTCACACAGACTATGCAAAGCCTTTCTGAGAGGAGTTTTTCTCCTGAAGCCGCTAATAAAACATCCTCCTCCACAATGGGATCTGAATTTAATGTTAGCATCCTTGATTTTACCACCCTTCGAACCGTCTGCTTCATGCTCCTTGAAGTTATTGACCTGGAAAACTATATTCTTACTGGCTGTCACTTCAGCAAGAAGGGTATCCGAGATTCAAGCTCTCTGCATCCGTCCCCCTTACTTGGTTTTTCACAAGGACAGGGTATCCTTGAGAACAAATCCATCTTTTCTCCCCAAAGTTGTTTCTCAAACTAATATTAATCAATCCATCGATCTACCAGTTTTTTTCCCAAACTATTCTGACAGAGCTGAACAAAAGCTTCATTTTTTGGATGTCCATCGTCAGCTCAGGTATTATTTGCATAGAACTAAACAATTCAGGAAATCAGACCAATTATTTGTCTCCTATGCAGAAAACAGGAAAGGTCTCCCAGTATCAAAAGTGACCTTATCCAGATGGTTATCTTCCACCATTTCTTATGTGTATTCGCTCAGAGGCAAGCAACTACCCTCTAAACCGAAGGCACACTCAACCAGGAGTCTATCCACTTCTACAGCTTTTCAGGATAGGCTACCCATTGATACCATTTTTGCAGCAGCTACTTGGGCCACTCCTCATACCTTTGTCTCTCATTACAAATTAGATTTGGCCTCCAGGGACAGAGCCAGTTTTGGTTCCACAGTTCTCAAGAGTCTGTTCCATTGAACCACCCGGGATACAGGTGCTAGGGATGCGGTCCCATCCAGCAAGAATGAAGGCGAGATTGACAACTTAACATTTAGAAGTTATGTACCTACCATAACGTTCCATGTTAGTTGTCTCCTCTCGCCTTCTTTCTTGCGTCCCTCCCTCCTTCCCCCCTGGCCTGGACAGATCTTGAAGGGTTTCTCTTCTCACGTTGTTCTCTCCTGAGTCTTCAATAGAAGATTCTATTGTTTTAGAACTTGTTTTTTTCCTAGTTCCACTAGGTTAGTCTTTTAGCAGGGTATTTTAACTACCAAACGAGATCTGAGGTAGTCCCGCCTTGCATCATGGGATATAGGGTTGCCTCGAGCTGGTAAAAGGAGTTCTCAAGCTAAGCAAGTGCCGAGTCGGAGCCGAGGATCGGCTCCGAACCCATCCAGCAAGAAAGAAGGCGAGAGAAGACAACTAACATGGAACGTTATGGTAGGTACATAACTTCTAATTTTAGCCCATAGTTTTAAAGGGCTTGTTTGATAGTTTTTTGGGTGTGTCTTATTCATTACAGTACCCTCTCTTGAAATTGTGTGTTCCAGTATGGCTGACCAGGATAAGGATAAACACCTTAAATAAGGGTTTAAGAAATGTCAAAACTGTGGACAGAAAATGTCTTTCCCTGATAGCCATGTAAATTGTGTATACTGTTTGTGAGCATTGCACCTTCAGGAAAGCTGCTCCATTTGTCATTCCTTCTCTTTTAGGGTTCTTCAAGAGAGAAAGAGAAAGTTAATTGACAGAGGTTTAGTCAAACCATCTTTTGAAGACGCTTTGAGCAACCAGGACAGGTCTAGCAAATCCTCAAAGTCTTCTAAGGCTTCTACTTCTGAAGTAAAAAAATCTAAAAAAACATTGATGTCGGCTCCACAGCCCTCGGAGCCGACAGTCTTGTCCTTTCGGAACCAGTCCCCGGTCCTGGAACTGGTGTCCGAAGTCCCTAAATCTCCACTCCTGCAATCTGTATCTCCTTCTGTCCACTCATCTCGGTCTTCGATAAGCCTTTCCGATTTGTATGTAGATCATGTGGTGCAGAAGCTTTTACAGGCACCGGCCTTTGCTAAATTTTTATTGGCTCCAACCCAAATGGCTTTGAAACCAAAGACCCTTTTACCATCTACTACTTTTCCTCCTCCAAGCCATACCGGTCCTTCGGAGCAAGAGGAGTCTGACTTGATGATCGTTGAGCCTTCGGACGCCTGCTCCAGTGTCCTCTGCTCCGTTTACTCTGACATCCTTGGCGCCGATCGAGGAATCTAGGAGCTGACACTCTCTGGTTGGGTCCAGGGAGGATAGTCGAACCGACTTGTTGGTTCCGACTCTGCCTCTCGGGACTTCAGCTAGGATGAGCTCAGCTCCTACCTCTGGCTCAGAGCTCACTGTTCCAGTGCCGGGGGTATCGACGGTTTCCTCAAATGTGTCGGTCCCTTCTCATTGGAACAGAGGTGCCTTCAAAGCCATAAAGAGAGTAATGTCTCCTAAGACATCTTCGACTTCAGGTCCGGCTACCTCCTCCCCAAAAGTGCCTGTGTCCACTTCTGCTTCACAGGTCCTTGCTAAGCGTAGAGACCCAGAGCCTCAGGAAGCCCCATTGGGTGGTCCCTGCTCTTTTGAGACCTCACCAGAAGTTTACACTGATGAGGTTCCCAGGAAGAGAATCTGTAAGAGGAAGCATTTAAACTCCCCACAGGAGTCTCTCACATCCTATACAGACTTGGATGAATCAGAAGGGTCCCCCACTGAGGATCTCTCAATTGCTGATATATTAGAAATCCTTAGGCAGAGGGGTGACTGGCAGTCCACCAACCCTACTGAAGATGAGTCGGTTCTCCTGAAGGCTTTTTGGGTCTCAGCCCTCCACCTCTTGGGTGTCTCCACCTTTCAATGAGATTATAGAACTGGTCTCATGAAGGGAGTGGGAATCTCCGGTCACTATGGAGTCTGTCCCCAGGAGGCATAATAAATTTATTTCTGCCCCCCAGGAAAAATCATTTCTTACCAAGGGAGTGCCAGTTGATGCCATCGTGGTGGCGGCAGCCACCAAAAAGGAAATTTCAGAAACTTCTTCCTCTATCCATCCTCCTAACAGAGATTCTAGGATCATGGATTGATACTGGAAGCGCATGTACAGTTCAGTGACTTTTGCATTGCATTCGCTCAACTATCTCACCCATTTTACTAGACTGCAAAGAGATATCCTAAAAGAGCTTGGAGATACTCTTCAGCATACAGTAGCTGCAGGAGCTTCAGATAAAGTTGCCTCCCAGCTTGCTACCCTCAATTCCATAGTAAACTCATCCATGCTCCTCATTTCATATGCAGCTGATGGAGCAAGCAGAGCAGCAGGTACAGGAATTCCTCTTAGGAGATACTCCTGGATGCGCTTGTGTTCCTTCGCGGAACCCTTTAAGTCATCCTTTGTCAACACCCCTTATGATGGCTCATCCCTTTTCAAGCCCAAATTTAAAGAAACTTTGACCAGGTGTGAATAGGAAGGAAAGACTCTGTCTGCCATCGGAGCCCGTTTTTCCACCCCTACCAGACCCTACCCAAAGGGTCAAAGGGGAGGAAAGAGGTAGTTGCATAAAGCCCAAAGAGCCTTTCAGGACACACGTGGTGAAGCCCCCTCCAGGGGCAGAGGAGGGGACAATAATGGAAGACGCCAACCTCATGGCAGAGGGGGTCCGCAAACCCAGGGTGACAGAGATTACTTCTTTGGGAAGCCCTACCAATGCTCCTGAAAGGAGGCCCGACTGTCCTACTCTGGAGGTAGTCGGGGGTCGCTTATCTTTGTATCCAGGCGCCTGGCTCAAAATAACAAACGACAACTGGGTACAAAGTATCATTTCCAGAGGATATTTCATTCCTTTCGCCACACCCCCTCCATTGACAAGATAAATCCCGGACGTTCCACCCAGTTACAGGGAACAGGCAATGATAGAGATCCAAACGTTGCTAAGAAAAAGAGTCATTCAACCAGTCCCAGCAGACCAGATAGGATCCGGAACTTACTCAAGATTTTTTTAGTTCCAAAAAAGACAGGGGACTGGAGACCTATTTTGGACCTCAGTAGACTAAACAGATCTGTCAAGAAAGAGAAGTTCCGGATGGTCACGCTTCAGTCGATACTTTCGTTTTTAGGGAAAGACAATTGGATGTGCTCGATAGATCTACAGGATGCATACTACAGGGATCATCTGCACTTCCGACTGGGAGACAGTCATTACCAGTTTTGAGCCCTGCCCTTTGGTCTCACTACAGCTCCCAAATGTATGGCAGTGGTCACAGCTCACCTGAGACGTTTAGGATTCCAGATGTTTCTGTACCTAGACGATTGACTCCTTACCACCATCACCAGGCATCAGCTCATACAAGCCAGGGACACCACTCTTTCACTCTGCAGTCATCTGGGCATTACAATAAACTCAGAAAAATCTGCCTTGTCGCCATCGCAACATACCATTTTTATTGGAGCAGAAGTAGACACCACCACCACCACTTTGAGACTTCCAACAGAAATAATCTTAATACTCTGTCAGCAGGTCCACAATATCATATCCAAAAATGAGGTTCTAGCATCAGAAGTGCTAAAATTGTTAGACATGATGGTAGCTGCAATATTAGCCATACCGTTTGGCCGCATGCGCATCCGGATTCTGCAATGGCTGTTGCTCACTCAATAGTCTTACCAAGAGCTTCTAGTGTCTCATCTTATAATGATCACAAACACATGCAAAAAGGATCTTCAATGGTGGTTTACCTCTCTTCATGTTACGATAGGTCGTCCTTTTGTTCTACCCCACCAGCGGCCACAGTGACCACGGACATTTCCCTGATAAGGTGGGGGGCATTTTCAGGAAGAACAGCCCAAGGCACATGGACCGATCAGGAGACACATCTGCATATCAATGTCCTGGAGATGAGAGCAGTACTTTTAGCGTTGCAGTACTTCCAGGACTCTCTTCCTCTGGGAATTATTGCAGTTCAGATGGACAACATGTCAGTGGTCTGTTACTTGAAAAATCAAAGAGGAACTAGCTCCTAGCCCATTTGTCATGAGGCCTTAAGAGTATGGCAATGGGCTACATCCAACCAGCCATTTCTGTTAGCAACGCACATCCCGGGGAAATCCAGCATGATGGTAGACAAGCTGAGCAGAGCAATTTTGTTGCCTCATGAGTGGTCCCTCAAAAAAGAAATAGAGGACAAGATATTCCACAGGTGGGGCCAGTCTTGCTGCAACATTTTCGCCAACCACATGAACACCAAATGCAGAAACTACTTTGCCCTGATTCCCCCTCTAGGAGAAGCCCCAAGGGATGCACTTGTACATGATTGGCCTCCGGGTCTCTTCTATGCATTCCCACCAAATACCCAAAGTACTACAAAAAGCAATAGCACTGGGAAGGACCATCATTCTAATAGCCCTTCATTGGCCTCATCAGATTTGGTTCCCCTTCCTTCGACTTCATCAGTTGGAGGACCCTTGGATTCTGGACCCAGTTCCAGATCTTCTGATGCACTCATCGGGGAACTTCATCCCTCTCATCAGTCCCTGAAGCTGACAGCTTGGCTGCTCCAATTCCCAAAAAAGCCAGGTTCCATAACCTTTCAAATGAAATGCAGCACATTCTAATATCCTCTCATAAATCCTCTATGAGGAAGCTATACTTTAGCAAATGGAAAAGATTTTCTATATGGGCCTCTCAAAATAACATTGATCCCTACCAAGCCCCTATGGCCTCCATATTAGAGTTCTTGACCATGATTTTCAACAAAGCGCTTGCAACAGCAACAGTTCAGGCTCAACTCGCTGCTATCTCTAATTTTCACCTTGGATTTGAAAGATTGAACATAATGTCACACAAACTATCCAAAGCCTTTCTTAAAGGGACTTTTCATCTCAGACCACCTGTGAAATCCCCTTATACTCCATGGAATCAAAATTTTATGCTTTCTCGCATTATTCTCCCTCCTTTCGAACCAGCTTCCTCATGCAATTTCAAGCATTTGTCGTGGAAGACTTTCTTTTTAGTAGCTATCACTTCTGCCCACAGAGTGTCAGAGCTTCAAGCCTTGTCCATAAAGCCTCCTTATTTGATTTTCCATGCTGACAAAGTCTCAGTATGAACTAATCTCTCTTTTTTGCTTAAAGTTTGTTCTGAAACTAACCTTAACCAAAATGTTGATTGGTCAGTGTTCTTCCCCAAACACTCCAACAACTTAGAGTATATACTGTGGAAGCTTAATGTTCATAGCTCAGATTTTACTTGGATAGGACAAAAGAGTTTAGGAAATCAGAACAGCTTTTTGTTTCCTTTTCAGATTCCAGAAAAGGTATGCCAATGGCTAAAACAACTCTAAATCAAAAAGCATAGGAGCAGACCAGGACTGTCCAACTGTACCCACATATACGAAGTACACAAAATAGATAGTGTCAGCTATATCAGCTAAAAAGTCCAAAATGTCCACGCAAAAGGCTCCAAATTGTCCAATAAATTTATTTGTAAAACAAACAAGAATTAGGTAAGCACTTTCACCCGTTTGGGCTTCTTCAGACCAAAAAGCACTCGGTAACAGAAAGCAGTTAATATACATCCTTGCAGCATCAATTATGACATCATATCCTGCAATTCAAAACAATGCATATACCCTTAAAGAACTTCTCAAAGCATTATGATGGCTTAATAGTCACATCATACCTAATCTTTCATTAATAAAAAACTTTATACGTATATAAAATATAATAAATATCTCACAATATTAAAAATATTAAAAATCATGAACATTATGTGCAAAACAGTAGGCAATATGTGCAATTAAACAGCATCCACTACATAAAAAGCATGCATTACATACAAATTCTATATAAAACTTCTGTTCAAAAGCACACTATCTCATTATATGAAAATAAATAATGTTAAAACACTGATATAGGAATATATAATTTAATTTTATCTAATATTTAACTTTTAACTTCCTATTTTTTAAAACTGGTTTAATAGGGATTTATCATTTAAACCAGGTTTCTGATCAGCCCTTAACCTAATAATCCACTTGATTTCTGCTCTCTCTGTATAGCTCCTTATATCCCCACCTCTAATACTAGGTGTGTTGATTTGTATCACTTGACCTTGACAACCTGCTAGGATGGCTAAATGTAGAAATTGCAAAGTCTGCAAATATATTAATGACGGTCCTTATGTACAAATTGTTAATTACAAAAGGTCCTTGATGTGTCCAGGGTATTGTAATTTTAACATGAACATGGTCATATATGTGGCTACTTGCTTATCCTGTCCAGCGTTTTACGTTGGAATGACCACAAGAAAAATAAGACAAAAGATACTGGAACACACCAGGGATATAAAAAACAAAAAGTCAATATTTACCCATAGTAAGGACTGTATGAATTTCAAGAAATTTATATTTTTTGTCATTGATAGACTATACACAAAAGACTTTGGTGGAGATTACAAAAACATGCTTGAAGTTAGAGAATGCTTATGGCAAATCAGATTAGAAGTCAGTACACAACCTGGCATTAATGACACCTTTTCTTTGGCATGTATATTAAAGCATAAAGCTCTATGTATTTGAAAAAGTTGTAATTTTGTAATTTCTAATAATTCATAGGTTCATACTAAGCTAACTGTCCTTGCGAGCCATTTTAAGCCTAGCCAAGTATCCCTTGTGAGACTCAAACCCTGCACCTTGTGTTTGTAAGGCAAACACCTTAACCATTAGGCCACCCTCCCAACCCATAAGGAAATACAATGGATTCTCTAAGGAAGGAGATTTTGAGACACATTGCATATTGTTAAATTTCTGTATTGTATGTGTGCTGAACTTTTTGACAAGTGAAATTTTGTTGCACCAGCAAGAGTTAACTCTCAGGACAATTGACAATAATTTATTGTATTTTAACACTCATTGGTTATAATGTTATTTGAATTTTATTTATAAAGGTTTGTTAACATTTCAATGTTAAGTTGTCAATCTCGCCTTCATTCTTGCTGGATGGGTTCGGAGCCGATCCTCGGCTCCGACTCGGCACTTGCTTTAGCTTGAGAACTCCTTTTACCAGCTCGAGGCAACCCTATATCCCATGATGCAAGGCGGAACTACCTCAGATCTCGTTTGCCGCTTAGCGAAAGAGGTCTCCTTTGCCAGCTGAGGTAAGTTAATATTGTCTAAAAGCTTAGTTAGGGATTTATTTCTCCCTTTTTACCCTTTTCATAGTGTGTAGTGTTTCTACAGCCCACCCTATTTCCCTTATAGTTAAAAACTTTTAAATTCTTTTCATAGCTGTAAAACAGTTTTAAGTTAGGCCTAGACCCCATTGGTTAATCCCTGCCTGTGTGTCTGTCTGTTTGGGGATTAATTGTGTGTTTGTTGGGGTGTGTGTGACTTCTTCCTGTAGGACTATGTCAAAGGAAGGCAAGGTCTCAGGCTTCAGGTGTGACCGTGCTGTCAGAAAATGTCTCTGACAGACGGTCACACTTCTTGTGTTTACTGCCTGGGGCCTTTGCACCTGCAGGACTCCTGTGCTTTGTGTCACTCTTTTAGCCAGAGAGTCCTGCAGGAAAGGAGGAATAAATTGATCCTCCGTGGCTTACTTAAGCCAGAAGGTTCTCCCTCTAAAACAGGGTCTAGTAAACCTTCTAAGCCACCGAAGGTTCAGGCTACAGTATCCAAGCCTCCTCCGGTGGCTCCGTCGCCCGGCTCGCTG